>NC_056726.1:366357339-366527339 GCF_019279795.1 Protopterus annectens | reverse complement strand
ATAAATATTATAGTGTAGCATGTATCAGAACACTGCAGTGTATTGATTAAAAGTAATCTAATGTGCAAGCAAGAATTGAAAGTTTGCAGGTATGGCTGCAACAAGTTCATCAGTATGCAAGTGTGACTGGAAAAATAATTTATAGAAATAAATAGTGCTGTAATACAGATGTCCCACCATTAATTAAATGTAGTATAACCTGCAGTAGTCTCCAGAGTACAGCTTCAGAATCTGAGGTAGTCACATGTGTGATTTATCCCCTGTTGAAATGCTGAATCATGACAGAAGTGAGGCTGTTGGAAAGTGTTTGAATCACCACAGGTCTAATGTGTGAACAAAGCCTAGAAGTGCCAACCTGAACTGTGAAGTTGCAGGATGTGTGAGAGTGACAGAAAGGGTCATGTATGAATAAATAAAGTAGTAATAACCCCTGAATATATTAGCCCCAGTGTGTTTCCACAGAACTAAATGCATGTGTGAAGTACAAATTAACATCCCAAACTGATTTCAGTGTGTCTGAATCTGGAATGTCAAGGCCAAAATATGTATATGGTGATAACAGTAAACAATTTGCAGATAGAATGAATGATTATCTGACAGACTAAACAGCCATAGTTGTCCCCTGTCCTGTCATCAAAGTGTAGCAGGATGATGTATCTGATCAAATTAAAAATAAGTAGGATAGTGATGTATTTGTAACAGGTGTAGCATGACAGTCAAATAAAATCATTTTGAAACATCAGCCTCAACTTAATTGTGTACCTATTACAAATGTATATCAATGTGTAACTTATGAATGTGTCATCACTTTCTATCTCCACCCAACCCTATAATTCCATATAACAACACCCAATAAATATTGGTATGTGAACATTTCATTAACCATGGACATTTGTCCGTTCCAAACATATATGCATGTCTGTTCGTGTATGTGCCCTGTTCATACCTGCAAATCTGATGGCCTGTTGCCATTAATCAACCCTGCATGCTGTTTGATTGTGTATTTCCATTCAAATAATGCATGTGATATTGATATGCCCCTTGTTCAATGGTGTTAATATCTGGGTGTTTGTTTAATGGGAATACCAGTGCATGCTGTTACAACTAATCTGAATGGAATAATATGCCACTAACCCAAACTAACATAACTACTCACAAACCTATAACGCTTGGGAAGGCAGGTCCCAGCGGACCCACCTCTCCCACCTCAGCTGGCGACTGCACCTGGCACTAGTGCCCAGGCTGGACCCTCCTCCGGTGGCCCTGTGCCACCTTCAGGTGGAAGCGCTGCAGGGGATGGGGCCCATCCCCCCTCTGCAAGCGTGGCCGGAGGAGTTCGTCCACTCACCCTCCAAGGTGTCCGGTCTGTGGTGCGAAGGGAGATCCAAGACTCCGTTCTTGGGCCCCTACGCCAGCTCGAGGCTCGTGTGGCACAGCTAACGGCCCGGCCGTTGCCCGCCTACACAGCCCCAGCACAGCCCGTCCTGGGCTGTGAAGGAACAGTGGCAACTGCCTATGGGTGGGGATATCAGTTCCACTGTTGCCATCTGTGGGCTCATCGTCTTGGATATCCCAACCTCTGTCCCGTCAATTGTGTAACCCCCACGTGTGTCATACACGCCCTGTATCGTCTTGTCTATCTTGTCTGTTAACCTACCCAACCTACCTCCCCAGCTATACTGACTTCCTTCACCTGACATACCACTCTCCCCTGAAAAAAAAAAAAGGGCACTCTGTACCCACAAAAAAATTACGCCCCATACATAGCTGTCCATGTCGCACACATATCCGCTTGACATTGAAACTGTTAATTACAATTGGCTCTACAACAAACATTAATGTTGTCCTGACACCTCTCTCAGGGGTGGAAGGTTTCAAATGTCTCACCAAAATACATGGAAATGCACAGCTGTTGCTGCTAAAGACATGGGCATCTATGGGCCTTACCTACATCCCTCCTGCAAATCACACGCTTGTTTCCCTACTGTCTTACCCTCTTTGTGACCCCTTTTTCACCACTTTCCTGTCACCCCTTTTTCTTTTCTTTCAAAGAAAATAGCGCGGGTGTGCGCTTGTGAGCTAAGCAAGTGTGCATCGTGAGCTCAGCATAAGCGCAGACCTGGTTTTAAGTGCTTAAAAGTGACTTTATGGCACTTTGATTTACAGGTCCTGTACTCATTTTGAAAATCTGGAAAGAAAAATAAATTCCCACTGCCAGTCTCGAACCCAGGACCTTGGTAACATTAGTCTGTATGACCTACCACTAAGCCATGACTGCCATACAAGAACATAGTGCTAAAATAAATATAACATGTAATAGTAGGAATCAATATAAAGGCAATATAGGAGGTGTACTACCCAATACATCTCAGGTAGAGTTTTAATGTCCGAATTACTGGATTCCCACACTAGTTCAGTGTTAACAGAAACAGCCCTACTAATTGTTCGCTTGTACATAATAATGTAAGGTAATGTACACATAAGAAGATATGTAAATGTACACATACATATATATAAATATATAGCAATACATAGAAATATAGTCGTAGGTGTCAGTATCCATACACACTCACTACGGGAGACAGTGAAGATAAACGCAGCAGCCAGAATCTGCAACACAGCCTGACCCCTCTGAGACCCACTAACCCTTTTAACTGCTTAAAGGTGGCTTTAGCACTTTGATTGACAGGTCCTGTACTCATCTGGAAGGTTTGGAAAGAAAAATAAATTCCCACTGCCAGTCTCAAACCCAGGACCTTGGTAACATTAGTCTGTATGACCTACCACTAAGCCATGACTACCACATGAGATCATCGTGCTAAAATAAATATAACATGTAATAGTAGGAATCAATATAAAGGCAATATAGGAGGTGTACTACCCAATGCATTTCAGGTAGAGTTTTAATGGCCAAAGTACTGGATTCCCACACTAGTTCAGTGTTAACAGAAACAGCCCTACTAATTGTTCGCTTGTACATAATAATGTAAGGTAATGTACACATAAGAAGGTATGTAAATGTACACTTACATATATATATATAAATATATAGTAATACATATGAAATATAGTCGTAGGTGTCAGTATCCATACACACTCACTACAGGAGACAGTGAAGATAAATGCAGCATCCAGAATCTGCAACACAGCCTGACTCCTGTGAGACCTACTAACCCCTTAACTGCTGGAAGGTGCCTCCAGCACTTTGATTGATAGACCCTGTACTCAATTTGAAAGCAAAATACAAGCATACTAGTAGGCCCTACCACAAGACCATTGTAACACTAGTCTGTACGACCTACCAGCAAGACATGACTCTCATACAGGAATATAGTGCTAAATAGGTGGAACATGTAATAGTAGGAATGAAGATAAAGGCAATATAGTATGTGTACTACCCTAAGCATGTCAGACAGACCTTCACTGTCCCAATTACTGGATTCCCATACTAGTGTGTGTTAACAGAAACAGCCCTGCTAATTGTTAGCTTGTACCCAATAATGTCAGCTAATGTACATATATGAAAGTATGTATATGTACACATATGTATATATAGCAATACATATGAAATATAGTCATAGGTGTCAGTATGCATACACACTCACTACAGGGAACAGGTGAGAGAAATGCAGCAACCTGAATTCACAACACAGCATGAAGCATGAGAGATGTACTAACCTTCACACTCACAGAACATTTTCCAACAGCATACCAGCATGGTCCACGCCCTTACAATCTGAAAGGGCAACGCCTATCTCACATACCTTTTTATAGCACTGTCCTGAAATCACAGTGAGACATGCAATCAGTACACAACTGGCTGTATGCAATTAGCCAATGCTGCCTTACAATTGGTGCAGAGGCCATCACATGGGCCTATGCAGATGCCTACAAAAGCATTCAGTACCCACACTCCACATATGCAATACAATCATTGCACAAACCTGAGAAAGAGAGAGAGAGAGAGAGAAACAGAAATACGAAAATAAACAGACTGACAGCAGCAAAACCAGCAGCAGCAGCAGAAAACTGCAAGCAGCAAGCAGCATCACTGATACAGCAACAGCTGCCACAAACAAAGGTAATGCAAAGTAGCAGGTTAATACTGTGTTTACTGTGACACCTCAAATGTATCATAGTTCACTATCTATAGGTATGTCCATGAGATAGGTTGTGTGTACATAGTCCTGAAATATATACATATGTAATATTGCTGTACATGTTGCCCATACTTAAAACTTCTATAGCTGAGAACACAAGGCCAGTTGTGCATATGATGCAGTAGTTACCAGGGTCAGTAGAGGTTACTCCTCATTGGTGTGGGACCATTGTGTATGTATGGCACTGTTCAGGTACATATCCGTAGTATGGCCAGGGATTAATATCAGTCTGTCATGTGGTGCTATGTCCTCCAGGGGTGAATGTAGCACACATCCAGGGATACCATTTCGTAACAGTGATGCTATGTGTTCTGCAATGATGAGGGTGGCTCTCACCTGGACATGTGAGAGGATAGGGAGGTTACAGTCATCTGGGATAACTAATACCACATGTGTAGGAGAATGGGGGGGTACCTGCACCTAAACTGTCTGCAACAATGTTGCCAATATCTGTGCATTTGGTGAATGTGAAGCATCTTAACACTGTTGACCACAGATGCCTTGCCGTCATGTGAATCTGCCCTGTGCTGCAGTAGCCTCCTACTATTGTTATACAATATGCCTGTATCTGTAGTCTACTGGACAGGATTAATAAGTGATGTGCAGTTGTTCTGGGTTAGATATGTGTGTGCACAGTACATGCAGTATGTGGGATGTCTGTGGTAAGCATATGCAAAGGTGCTGGTGGTGTGTGTTGTGGCTTCCACTGGCCCAATGGGCTGCATGGATAGCATCACTGTCATAACTAGTGAATAACTGTGTAATTAAATGCATACATAGCAAGGTAGTGTACTGTGCTTGTGGTGTTGTTCGGATATGTATATCCAGGCTGAGTAATGTGTGTCCACATCACAGGGTTGGATGGCAACACACATCCAGTATGTAGGGATGAACACCCAGAATGTGTCAGATGTGTCGCCTGTGCAGAAATATCCGGCCATTACCTGTGCATCCCCCACAACACACACACATGCAACATATGGCAGAAGTACTATAGCAGTACACACATGTTCATAGGTTCATACTAGGCTATTTGCCCAAGGGCATTGGTAAGCCTAGTAGAATGTGTTTGTCTTTCGCCACCCAATTACAAGTTATGCTGCTATGCCCTTGTCCGATGTTAGTATACTGTGCCTCTGTCTAACAGTGACATAGAAGTGATACCTGGGGTACAACTATGATCTCCATCCACTCATCCAGATTCCTATGGAAGAGAGTCAATGAGGGACTCTGCCTAACCTGTAGTGTGAGCTCATTACAGAGTGAAGGGAGCCTCTCGGTTAGGAATATGCCCCTCCAGCATGTCCATGTATGTCAGTGCTGAGGTCCAGCTCTCCTGAGCATGTGGCTGCATGGTACTCTGATTGCCTGAGGTGCAGCATGTTCATTACTGCTGGGTAGGACATGGCTATATATGGCACGCACAGATTGCCTCTGAACAGGCAGTATGCCACTGAGTCCAGCTGGATTTACTTTACCTGGGCAGCATATGACATCTGTGTGAGCCATTGCATCCCCTTGATGAGGTACTGTTGTTCTGTACCAGTTGCTGTAGGTGTCTGGTTAGGTACATCCCAAAAGGTGCATTGTACGCAATTATAGGCCTGATGATGGATGAGTAAAGAGGCACAATGACCTCCCCTGCCATACATGTGAATCCCTCATGATTAGCTGGGCTATATAACATGTCTTTCAATCCACGTTGGCCATGTGGTTGACAAATGACAGACAGCTACCATGTTTCTTCCCCAGGTCCCCAACTACGTCTTCTGTACTCAATGGCCTAACACCTATGTTGTACTTTGCCACCAATGTGGAGGCGTGGGAATCTGCATTGAATACTGATACTCCCTTCCCTTGTTCAAGTGTTGGGGCCGACAAGAATGGTAACAGCTATAACTTGGTAGTACTGGTGTGCTCCTGTGAAACCTGAAACAGGTTCATGTTACTGCACGGATATCGATGTCCAGAATGCTAAGTAGGGTTTTGAGTGCGTGCATCCTGAGGTCTAGACTTACGGTGTTGAGTAGCATCACTCCTACTTCCTCATCCTTTGTGATACAAATGGATGTGGGTTTGCCTTATGAGCCTTGCCCAATACAGGCACTATGGGTGTAGCAAGAGGCTCCGCCAAATTCCAATAGGACAGGGGTGACAGGTGCAAGCTGGCCCTAGCAAAGCATACCACCCCAAGATGGCAGGCATTGGCACACCTGTGATTGACACCAGTATGTCAGTCAATTGATGGAAGGGATCATCGTGCCTTGATATTGTGGCATTGTTCTTGGTGAGGGTAGGGTGCTACTCAAGGTCAGGGTCAAACTGTCTTGGGCTACGTGCTCAGAGAGCTCTGTACTGTCTCATGTCATGTAGTCCAGGGAGGTATGTGTCAGGTCATTCACACCAGCATGGACATTGACTGAGTCATACCTGTACTTGCCTTGGGGTTACCTGAGTGTTTGTGTTATGTGGCAGATCATAGTGCCCGACAGGCTGCACACCATTACCCTCACCTCGTTAAGCCTGGTGAATGTGATGTTAGTGTGCCTGATGATAGAGGCACCTAGTACAGGTGTATGAGGTGTGTTGTGTACTGTTAATGGCTGTGAGTGTTCAGCACATTGGCTTTGTGTGATATGTGTTGCACGTGTACGTTTCCGTGGTAGTGGTTGCCTGACTGTCTACTTAGGAGGTCTCTGCTGCGAAGGCAGACCTGTAGTCCGAGCCTACAAGTATGTTCATGTGTGATCATGTGTTAGTTCTGCTGTCGTGGTAGGTCTATGTGAGACTGGAGGTGTAGTGAGTGTGGTTTCCTCGCCACCTGACTGGTTATGGCGGTATTGAGTAGACAGAGCCTAGCCTCCAGTTTGGTATATGGTTGCATCACTCACATGAGTTTGAATTTGTTGTTAGGAGGAGGGGGTTGTCTGTGTACATGCAGCTGTTCTAACATTGTCTCTGGAGTACCACACTCACCAGCTGGACTGGGGAGGGAACTGGCAACTGACCTCTGGACATGCTAGAATACTATTGTGAATTTCGTAATAATTGAAAACAAGGTCCAGTGGGGAGTGAGGGTGTACTGATATTACCTACAACTGCTGACTGATATAAAAGCGTCAGTGAGCAAGTGCCAGGTAACCTAAGTGCAATGTGTCACAATTAAGTAAATGCAACAATGACAAGCAGTCACTTGCAGTCATTTGTAACATGGAAGTACATACAGTAAGCAAAGCAGATATCAGTAGTGAGTCACAGACGTGTTGAGAAGCTGTGTATTATGTGGAAGTAGCATACCAGTGAAATAACAAGCTAACAAATAACAAGCATATAAACAAAGGTAGATCCAGGAGGCCTGGATGTAGTGTTTGCTACAGCAAACAAGGTGTAGCAATGTCAGTAAGTTACAGCTCAGATATGCAGGCACTATAAACCTGAAACCAGATGTCCCCAGCTATGAATGGCAGAGTACAGCCTATTGTCACACACGAGTGCAGACCACAAACCTTGTTAATGTTAAATAACTGGCCTGAAGGCCAACTGCCTATACCAGAACTAATACACTTGTACACTGGGCCCTCAATCAGCAGTTCCCAACTTCAATGGATGAAAGATATGTGTCCTGCCACCACAGTGCTTGCCACAAACCTCCCTAATGTAAAACAACTGGCCTGAAGGCCAAGTGCTTAGTCAAAATGACTTAGAATGATAGCTACACTGTAATCAAGTTACAACCAAGCAGTAATAAGTACAATTTAATACTCCCTGTATAGAATGTGTACCATGTATTGCTGAGATACTATGCTGATAACCTGTTTGTGTACCTTTCCAGATCAACATGGCTCCAAAAAGGAACCCAGCATATTCTGCTGCAGAAGATGATGTGATTCACCAGAGCCTGGTGCATGACTATGCCATCCTGTTCTCACGCACCACCCAGAATCAGCAGGAGAGGTCTGCACTGTGGCAAAACCTACTTAGCAGGATAAATGATGTTGGCATGCATAATAGGACATATGAGCAGGTGAGACATCACTGCAGTGATTTGATTAGAAATGTCCGCCAGCGTGCTGCAGATATCCGCAGGCAACAGGTTGCCACAGGTGGGGGGGGGTGGCCACACATCCCCCCCTCACCAGACAGGAGGGGCTACTGCTAAGTGTTGTGGATCCAGCCCCAGAACAACAACAGCAACAGTCATGCATCATGATGGAGGTTGGATCCACACAGCAGCAAGACACCGAGCGTGCAGGTAAGATGCCATATTTATTTATTGTTATTACTGTTACATTTGTTGACCAAGATAGTCTAGCTGGATATATGCCCACTTTCAGTAGAGGCCTGGGGAGAAAAGCTCCACACATAACATAATAAAGGCAGACAGACAAGTTGTTAATACAGACAGCCAACAGAATAGAAATATACACCAGCCTGTTAATTAAATAAACATACATTTAAGGAACTCAAACAGTTTAGTCATACACAATGTACTGTCGGTTTCAAAGCAATTCTACCTAAAGCATAACGGTTATGCAATAAGACAAGAGCCATATAGATAATACTTAGGGTTCAGAAGGGTAGAGAAGTAGAAGGAGTATGAAAGATAAAATAATAGGGAAGAGGCAGGGGTCAAGAAGGGAAGTGAGGAAAAGAAGGAAGACAGTCAAGAGGAGGTGGGAGGGATGGAAGAAGTAGGTCAGAGCATAGAAGGACATCAAGGTGAAAGAAACAGGGTAGAAGCTAGTTTTTATGCACAATGAGGGGGTTAAAGGTAAAGAGAGGGTGGGGAGAGGGACATTAGCCTGGAGTCCAACAAGAACAAAGCCAGTGGTTCTGGAAGTACAGTTTGAGTTGTCGTTTGAAGAGAGGTAAGGGTGAGATTAGAGTTAACTCCTGGTATGTACATATGACTGTTCTGTACACTGTTACTTCATGCATGCATAAGGTGTGCATGTGGTATGTATATGTCATCATGATATGTAATTGTGCATGTGTGATACAGACATTATGAGCAGCTGATGTGTATAAGGGAACTAGTGTACTACTGTACTGTATCATGTGCAAAACAAATGGCACACTTGTGCCCACTGACATTACTCTCTTCACACTTCCAGGTCCCTCCCATCTAGCAACGAGGCAGGCCATACATGCTGGTGAGTGTTTTTAACATTACCTGAAAAACAATTTATAATACTAGTAAGAGTAGTGTAACGCTGTAGTAGACATGCTGGTGAGTGTGTTAATAATAACTGTAATAACCAGTTGTACTAAATTAAGAGTAGTGTAACACGGTACTGATGTGTGTGTTTACTGTGGGGTGTGCATGTGTGCGAGTGTGCCTGTGCCCATGTGTGCATGTGTGTTAGTGTCCATGAGTGCATGTGTCCATTTCTGAATGTGTGCATTAGTACTGAAGTGCATCTCTGTCAAATATGTGTTGGGACTGTAATCTGTGTTCCCTGTTTTCCTCCCGTAGGTTCTGGTGCTGCTCTGGTGACCTGCAGCAGGGAACCTGAATCTTGTGCCCCAGGTACTGATGATGATGAAATGTCTGTAATGGTGCATGAAGGTGTGTCTGGGTCCACCACTGGTCAGCCAATTGACAGTACACAGCTGTCAACCCCGTCAATGCGCACAGTCATCCTGCCGTTACATCCTTTGTCACCATTGTCCCTAGGTGATGGACAGTCTGCAGTGGGCATAGATCAGGGTAATGTGGTACCTGTGGTACATGCATCCCCACAAGGCAGCCATGAGCAGGGTCCTCCAATGGTACCACTCAGACAGTCGCCCATGGGTTCTCGTGGGGGCATCCATGGCCGTACTGCCTCTGGCCGACGTGCCCAAGGAGGTATGTCAACCTCCACTATGTTCAGAACTGTCATGCAGGCACATGCACGTATGGAAAGGTACACCAGACAGGGTCTGAGGGAGCTGAGAGCATGTCGCACAGCCATGACAGACGGCATGCGTGACGTTGTGAATGCTATCCGTAACCTCACAGATGTCGTTGACAGACGTTGTGGGGGCATAGAACAGCTGCTCCACAACCAGATGTCCATGGGCCAGGGTGATGGTGTGCGTTTGCGATGTCGACGTGGCCGTATGCCAGCAACAGCACCAGCTGGCAGTGGCCACGGACGACAACAGGCCCACTCACGCACCTCAAGTGCCAGCACCAGCCCCAGCGATGCTGGGTCTGTGCTGTCATCAGGACGCCCCAGGAGACCACGTGCACGTGGCTCTGGACAGTCCCAACAGGGAACTGTGTCCAGTCAGCACACCCCTGCTTCTGACGACAGTACCCAGTCTGGGTTAGTACCAGATACAGCCCGTAGCACCCCTGCCAGGCACAGGTACCGTGTCCATGCCCACAGACACTGATCTGGATGACCTGACAGGTGCAGTCTGTGGCTGTCCACAAAACCCTGTACATGGCAGCCATTATGTGTGACTGTGTGCGTGCTTACACACATGCAGAAACCTAACACCTAGGGCAAACACATACACACACACACTGCACCAACACTGGTCCACCCTGTACTGCTGCCCCTCACAAACACACATACACACACATGTCAATTGGTGTCACCAGTGGCTGGCTTGGGCATACCTAACCCACACCCTGTGCATATGATGACACTGTGCCACCTCCTGCATACTACAACATTGGTGCAGGAAAAGGTATACATGTTGCTGATGCACAGGGTGACTACATAGATGTGTATAAGTAGTAACATGTTTGTAACTGTTCAGTGTTCCAGTATGATTGTGTGTATATCCCAACAGTCCTGCTGCAGTAACTGTATGAATGTCCTCAATTGTTATCTGCACCCATACTACTTACCAAAGTGTACCAGCTGCACACCATCACATGCTAACATTGACCATGGGAATAGGCATCATGTGCTGTTATGTAGATTCAGCTATATGTATCTGTTCTGTCACACATGCATTTATACACACCCTGCTACCCACACACATGCACACGCTCACCTGCCATTCCCATAATTTATTACCCTACATGAGTAGCTGTCGATACATGACAGGTACACATTTGAGAAGTGCACTATGTTGTTTACTACTCACTTCCTCTTCTCTACCTGTACTCACAGGGTGCAGGCAACCTCATCAGTTCAAAGATGTAATGTGCATCAGGTACTGTGGTTCCCTGATTGCCACATCAAACATGTTTCCCATATGGAAATGCACACACGGACACTTCCCACATCCACACACTTGCCACATACAGGCTTCAAAACACTATCTAGGTATATTCTGGTACATGTGCGTGTTACAGTAGCATGTAACACTATACTGAGTACTGGCAGTTGTCTGTTGTCATGTTGTTTGTATAGAATAAAAGAATTGTTTGATTATCCTACTTTGTTTTGTGGACATTACTTGAAGAAGTGTTACCTTACATGTGTTATTGGTACCACCACCTTCTCTTTTGTAGTTTTGTTTGTATAGGGTGCTGTCAACATCACTGCTTGTTAAGGGTAATGAGCACCCTGCAGTGCATAGCCCCATGTGGCAAAAGCCACATCCCACCCCATCATTGTGCACACACACTAACCCCACCCACAGTAAAACACATACTTTCCATTTGCAAGATTCATACCCATACCTAACTGTGTTATGTCAGTAGAAACAGACACATTAGCAGAGTGTGCTATATGCAGTAGTTGTGGAAATCCTTTCTAATGCTGTACTTAGAGGGTGCTGACATCATCTGTGTGTAGGAGGAGGGATGTGCACCCTGTAGTGTGTTCTCCCAGTTGGCAAAAGGCACTTATCCCTCCCAACATAGTGCACACACATAAACCCCACTCATATTAACACACATACATTCCCTTTGCAGGATTCAAACCGCTACCTAACTATGTTATGACACTGGAGAAAGATGCATTAGCAGAGCGCGCTATGCAAATTACTGGAGGACTTTACTACAGGTAATATAGTTATAGAGTCCTGACATCATCAGTGTTTCAAAAGGGGGATCTGCATCCTGTACTGTACTGTCACAGCTGCTAACAGGGGCATTTCCCACACACACATCGATGTGTTTGAGGTTTGCATATGTGGGGGATCCAGTACTGCAGTGTGATTTGTATATGGTTTGATTGCAATAATGAGGGATATACTCCCAGTGGTGAGCATTTGGTACTCATGTTTGTGATGATCAGGTCTAGTATATCTGCCCCTCTTGTGGGAAGGTTGGTTACCTGTTCCATAGCTGAAGAATGCCTGATCTATGTGAACTCTAGAGCTTGGGTATTGTGGCTTGTGTAATGTTCACAGTCTATGTTTGGGTATCTGATGTCACCCAGTATGATGGTGTTTTCAGAGAAATCTATACTCTCCTGTGTCAGCATGAAGGCTGTGTGGGAGTCCTGAGTTTGAGAGGGTGCTGTAAGAGCTCCTCTGTGTCTCTTTCCATGTGGTCCAGGGAGGTACGTCTCAGGTTGTTTGCACCAGCATGGACAATGACTGCCTCATAGTTGTACCTGCTGTGGAGTGACCTGTGTGCCTGTGTTATGTGGCACATTCTATCACCCGACAGGTAGCTAAATGTGACCCTCACCTTGCTCTGTCTGGGGATGCGTCTGTCAACAGCTCATGTCAAGCAAGTTCACACCCCTCATAAATGATGTGGAAACCTTCAAAGGCCCCAGGCCTGTTGAAAATATGGACCAGACTGCAGATACCTGTATAAAGGCATTCTATGGACACATTCAGGAATGCATGGATCATGACACCACACATGAAAGCATGAGCCAATTCTCCAAAGGCAGATGTCCTGGGTGCCGGACACCAGCCATAAACACACTATACAATAGAAGGATGACGCCACCACATGATACAACAACCTCCCAAAATGTGAAGGCACCACTGATGGTTATTGGAAGACAACTACAGGCACCCATACAATTGTCTAAGGCCATCTTTGAGAGAAGATTCCACAAGCCACTGAGGATAATCACAAGGCTGTCTGTAGTTATGTTAAGAACCCGGGTGGTACTACCCAGATATGCTCAGAGGTAATCCAACATGTCACACAAATACAAAACACACAGACATTGCCATCATCCTAGTGGACAGGTTCACTGCTGCCTTCTCCCCCCCACACGAAAGGGCAAATATGTCTGTGACAGAGTGCCGCCCCTGACATCACAGATGCTCAGGTAAGAGATGCCCTTCCCAAAGCAATAAACACTGCATCAATGGGACCAGACAGTGTCCCAGGCTGTGTCCTACATGAACCACAAGAAGAGCTACACCCAGACATAACACCACTGTTCAATCCCAGACTTACTACACGATATGTGGCCAGAGAGTGGCATACAGCAACAGTGGTCCCTCTACATTCAGGTGGTGCCTTCATGGATCCTGGACACTATTCGCCCCATATGTCTGACTAGCTTTGTCTGCAAAGCTATGGCAAGGATCAACATGAACCTCACATATCTAGATATTGTGTGCCTACAGACATGTCACCATACACAGTTTGGCTTTGTTAATGGCAGATCCTGCCTCTCAAACCTGTTTGATTTCTTTGAAACAGTCACCAAGGCCACTGTCAAGGGGAAGGAGGTCTACACAGCCTACCTGGACCTTGCACAAGCCTTTGATACAATACCCCCCTTGTGCATTATAGGGAAGCTCACCAGTGTACATATTAACCCCTTTGTCACTATGGTTATTGCACACTGGCTCAAGGGCAGAACACACATGGCTAGACTTGCTGGAGCCATGTCAGCCTCCATCCTGGTACAAGTGGTGTCCCACAAGGCTCAGCCCTGGGAGCTGTCATGTTCATTATATATTTACCATAGGTACAGGCCAACATGGAAGTACTGTGGCTGAGCAAGTCGCAGGTGACTGCAAACCCTACTTGGTAGCATACTGCCTCTTCATAGGCAATCTGTGCCTGACATATAAAGCCATGTCAAACCCTCACTTAATGGCCATGCTGCACCTCAGAATATCCAGATCCCATCAGGATACATGCTGGAACGACTTGAACCTCAGGAGTGATATACATAGGACATGCTGTAGGGCACATTCACAACTCTGGAGGCTCCTTCATTCTTGAATATTATCCCAATAGAGGTTAGGCAGACTGACTCAGTGACTGTCTTCAAGAGTGATATTAATGACTGGATGTGACATTGTAGGGTTACCCTGGGTATCACTTATGTGTCACTGTGAGACAGAGGCACAGTATACTAACCTTGGAAAAGGGCATAGCAAGACAGATTTACAATGCATGTTGAAAGCCACACACATTCTTCATAGGGGATACATGCCCTGGGCAGACATCCCTGTATGAACCTATGGATCTATGTATCTTGTTCACCATTGGCCCTATGTGCTGTTAATCACCAATGCAATCTCAATACTATGGTAGCATGTGCAAAGGTCAGTTGTCAGTCACCTCTATGGTACAGTTGTGGGATATGTGTGTCATGTAGTAATGTCACAGCTGCCACATGTACACAGTCAACCCTATCCCCTGCCCATGGATGTACAACACATGTATGAGATGGAAACACATGGCCGAACTGTGGACTAAGCACTCTGAACCCAGTACTGGCATAACCTGTCTGGTGGCATGAAATACTACAGTGACAGCAATACCAATCTGATGTGGACCTACACGGACAGCAATGCAAGCATGGAAACACACCAGGTCAGTTGTGGAGCCTAAGGATAACATCCTGCATGACTGGCAGACATCTCTGCAGCTGGCACACAAGCATACATTAGGCCTGCACACAGCACGCATAACACATAGCACACAAATCCTGTGTGTCAAACAAGCACAGTCTGTACAGCTATACAACACTACTGCCGCAGTTGTGTTAGGTACCTTTATTGTCCAGTACAGTGAGAACATGCTCACCAGGCTGGACAATGTGTAGGTCACAGTGATATGCTCATGGAGCACTGTGGTCCACCACATAACACAAACATACAGGTCAGTCAGATGCATGGACACATATGACTCAGTCATTGTCCATGCCACCACAGCTGATGTGGGATGTCCCTCACTGGGATACATGATAGGGAACATGGAAGGGATCACTGAGCAAGTGACACAGGCTGGTAGACCCCTGACCTTGGTTGGCATCAGACCCTCACCAGGGATTCTGACATATTACTGAATGCTAATGAATTAGTGTAGCTACGACACCCTGGCTGAATGGTTCTTAGCATGCTGTCACTGCATTGCTGTGGAATAACGTCTTACCACTCCCACAACAGGTGAAAACATGCAGCACCTGTACATCAGCAACATGTAGACTATATGCCCCAGACCAGATGTGTATCCCTCACTACTAGGCTGATAGCATCTACATCTCACACTGTATATACACATCCCACATGCAGCACCTGCACAGAAGACCACAGTCATAATGTTACCCTGTGCAAATACCATGTATTCACATGTGTCAGGCATCACACATGGTAACTATTGAAGGTCACAGGTACATATGTGTATTTGGCACACACATACATCATGTGTGCATTGCCATAACTGGTTTAATCAATGTCATGCATTATTGTGAGGGACAACCCGCACACATGGGCATTCTGTGTGGGCAAAACACACGTGGCATGTCTGTACTCAAAAGCCATACATAATTGTGATATCATTTAGAAAGGGGTATGTGCATCCTGTAGTGTGTTTTCCCAGTTGCCAAAAGGGGGATTTTAAGCATACATACTTACCCCCCCCTGCACACACACTTGCCACTTGCTGGATTCAACCCCCTGTCTAACTATGTTATGACACTAGAGACGGACGCATTAGCACAGGACGCTATTCACATTACTGGGAGATTCCTTTTCACATGATATACTTATAGGGTGCTGATATCATCAGAGTTTAGAAAGTGGAATGAACATCCTGTGGTGTGTTTTCCCAGTTGCCAAAAGGGATGTTTTTTTTATACACACTGACACACACACTTAACCCCCTGCACACACACTTGCTGGATTCAAACCCCTACCTAACTATGTTATGACACTAGAGACGGACGCATTAGCGCAGCGCGCTATTCGCATTACTGGGAGATTCCCTTTCACATGATATACTTATAGGGTGCTGACATCATCAGAGTTTAGAAAGTGGAATGAGCATCCTGTGGTGTGTTTTCCCAGTTGCCAAAAGGGATGTTCTTTTCATACACACTGACACACACACACTTACTCCCCTGCACACACACTTGCTGGATTCAAACCCCTACCTAACTATGTTATGACACTAGAGATGGACGCATTAGCACAGCATGCTATTCGCATTACTGGGAGATTTCTTTTCACATGATATACTTATAGGGTGCTGACATCATCAGAGTTTAGAGAGTGTAATGAGCGTCCTGTGGTGTGTTTTCCCAGTTGCCAAAAGGGATGTTCTTTTCATACACACACACTTGCCACTTGCTGGATTCAAACCCCTACCTAACTATGTTATGACACTAGAGACGGACGCATTAGCAGAGCACACTATTCAGATTACTGAGAGATTCCTTTTCTCCTGATATACTTATAGGGTGCTTACATGATCAGTGTCTAGAAAGGGGAATGAGCATCCTCCGGTGTGTTTTCACAGTTGCTAGGAGTAACATTTGGACCAAGTGTGTGAGCATGCCCAGTTCAGCCTTCCCATGGCATGTTGTGTGATAGATGTCTCATTTATCTAAGTGTGTGAGCATGCCCAGTGTGGGCTTTCCATATGTTGAACTCTGCAGCACATCACATTTGTGGATGAGTGTGACCTTCAACAAATACCTCCAGTTTATGGTTGTGTGTTCTGTGCCATGTTGTGTAGTTACTGTCCAGATGCTTTTCGTGTGAACACAACAGGGAGTATACTGTGCCTGCAGGTTTTGCATGGGATACTTTGCACACAATTGTCAACATCCGTTCATACTGACCTAACACTGTAGTACTGTATAGTGTAGTGGTTCAGTACTTTCACTGTGGTGGTCAGTATCCTGGGCTTTAGTCCTATCACTGCTTTACATTTCCATAGTGTGCACAACAGCCTGGTTAGGGTCCAGTTGTGCACATCTGCACAAAGGTGCCTCTGCAGACCATGGTAATTACTGCCCCATAAGCTTAACAAGTCTAGTCTGCAAAGCTATGGAGAGGATCATAATTGAGCTCATAAACAAAGATATGGGGACATACAGACATTGTACCCATCCCATTTTGGCTTGGTCAAGGGCAGATCATGCCTTTTGTACTGGGTTGACATCTTCAAAACGGTCACTTAGGCCATTGTTGGGGAAAGGCAGTCCATACAGCCTACCTTGGACTTGCAAACACTTTCAACACAATACCCCACTCAGGTATTGTGGAAAACCCTAACAACTGAAATGTAAACCCATATGTCACAAGATGGGTTGCAAACTGGCTTAAGGACGGGACCCACAGGGTTAGAGTTGCTGGCACTATGTTAGACTCCAGGCTGGTCACAGGTGGTGTCACACAGGGCTCAGTCCTTGGCCCCCATTGTTTGTCATGTACTTCCCAGAAGTACAGGCCAACATGGGAGGACTTTGGCTGACAATGTTTGCAGATGACTGCACACTGGGTGCCATAGTGGACAGTGCATCAGACACAGATATCCTTCACAAGGGACTCACGGTAACTGATAGCTGGTGCCAGAGCCATGGCCTGAAGTCAAAGTGCACAACATGTGGCTAGAAAGACCTTCTACATTGCCCACCTGATCAGGATGGGATTCACATCCAGATCTAGTGGGTGATTGTTCCCCTGTACTCTTCACTTATCAGAACGGTGATCAAGTAGAATGCCCTATTCTGGATGTATCTCACCCAACATCTGCAGCAATTGGAGACACCCTGAATGTCCCCCACCTAAAGGATCAAGGAACCCCAACAGCTGTCATATGCTGCCAGACTGAAGACACTCCCACTCTATTCATTCACATACCGTCTGCTTAGAGGTGACATGTGCCTGACATGCAAGGCCATGTCCAAACAGGGATTAATGGACATGCTCCACCTCAGAATCAGCAGATCCACCTGAACCACTAGTGCAGGTGACTTACACCTTAGCAGGGATGTACGTTGGACATGTTGGAGGGATGGAGTTATCACCCGGAGACTCCCTATGCTGTGGAATACAATCCCGGTCCATGTGAGGCAGAGCACCTTGCTGGCTGTGTTCAAGAGGTATCTTGACCTGTGGATGGAAGGTCATACGTTTAACCCGGGGATCGTCACTGTGTCACTGCTGGAGAGAGGCATGACAAAATAATGGGCTCAGTACTGTTTCCATATAAGGGGTAGTGTACGCCAATGAACTCTGTGCTAGGCTTATACCTGCCTTAGGGAAGATAGCCTAGTATAAACCTATGTACCTATGAACCTATCTGACCATGTTGCATTATGTTCAGATGTGAACTACTTACAACAGCCTCATCCAACATCAGTAGTGTATTCCACAACATGGGTGTACATTGGCAAACACTACCAATGTGCCCTAGGCCATTTCTAATGCTAGTCGGAGAGTGTGTTTGTCCATCAACACATTGTAAGTGTAGTTTGCCATGACATATGTCTTGTTTAGTATACTGTGCCTCTGTCTACCTGTGACATAACATTGATACCCAGGGTAAACCTCCCATCTCCCATCCACTCATTAGGATTCCTGTTGAGGGGACTCAACGAGTGTCTCTACGGACAACCTGTACTGGTAGTTTACTCATGCGTGGGGGTGGCTTCTGTGTTATGGATAATGCAGTACAGCCTGTCCTATGTATGTCAGTGCTGGGGTTCAGGTCCCTCATGTGCATAGCTCCCTGCCATTCAGATTGTACAAGGTGCAGCATGTGCATTGATCCCAGCTTGGACATGGCTTTCTACATCAGGCACAGCTTGCATCTGGGTGGACAGCATGGCAGTGTGTGGAGCTGCACTCTGTTTAATCAGGCTACACATTACATGTGTTCCAGCTCTTTCATACTCCTGGTGAGGTACTGTTGTGGACTTTACAGGTGCTGGATGTGTCTGCATGAGGTACACCCCACAGGGGCTGTTGTGGTCATTTCTAATGCTGATGAAAGATAACTGCAGAACCACAATGACCTCCCCATAGCTAGATGTCAGACAGCATGGACCATGCAATCACAAATAAAAACAGGACCCTCTCCACAAAGGGAAAGTGTACTGTCTGGTGGACCCCAGCCATAAACAAACTGTATGACAGATGAGGGTTACTAATGCAAGACAGAGCTACATCTCCAAAAGGGAAGACAGCTGTGGTCAGCACTAGTAGAAATCTACATTATCTCATAAAGACATGCAAGGTCAACTTGGGGACATAAATCACCAAAGACAATGAAGGTAAAGTACAGTTTTGTACCTACCATAAATGTAGATGTCCGAGAGGTATGCATCTGCAGTCCTTACAAATGGGTTGTCCTGGCCTCAGGCAGCCCTTCGGTCGGCCGGATTCCAAAGTCTGGGTCTGGCCTCGGCTGATGTCTCACTTCACCCGACGTCATAGCGGCAGTTCTGCGGGTATAAAGGCATCAGCCAATGCCATTTTCCTCAGTGTTTCTTGCCCCAGATGCCAGGTGCCCTCTAGGAAGGCTAAATTTGGATAAATGCAAATGTTTCCAAACAATAGAGAGCAATTAGAAATAAACATGTATATACATATATACAAACAAATACACCATAATAGATTCCCCCAGCTAGCTACAAGATGGGCAAATACCCTAGGAGTACCACAGAGGGAAGGAGGGTGGTAATCCTGACTGCGGTTGCATACCTCTCGATCATCTACATTTATGGTAGGTACAAAACTGTACTATGTCCTTCAAGGATGCATCTGCAGTCCTTACAAATGGGTAGAATACCATAGCCAAACTGGGGGAGGAGGCACTAAGGAGGCCCTAAGAGTTTATGGTGTAGTTAAGATCCCTTGCAAAACAGCAGTGGCAAAACCTGCTCGGGATCTGGAGTATAAAGGCAGATTATAATGCTTGGCAAATGTATGCACGGAGCTCCAAGTAGCAGCCTCTAAAATGTCTTTGGTAGCCACTCCTCATAGAAAGCTGTAGTAGTGGCTGTAGCCCTTGTGGAATGAGGTCTGATGTTTTCTGGAGTTGTCTTTCCATGAAAAGAGTAACAAAATCTAATGCAATTTCCTATCCATTTTGAGATTGTTTGTTTTGAAATTGATTTTCCTTCCATTCCTGTTGCATATGCTACCAGAAGCTGGTCAGTTTTTCTATTGTTCTTGGTTCTGTCCAGGTAGTAGCGCAATTGTCTGTGTACATCCAAGGTATGCAGCAATCTTTCCCCCCTGTTCTGTGGGTTGGGGAAGAATGTTGGTAGGTGTATTGCTTGGTTTAAAGATACCCTGGAGACCACTTTTGGCATAAAGGTAGGATTAGTTCTCATGGACACTCTATCCTGATGGAAGATAAGGAAGGGCTGTACTGCCATTAATGCCTGTAATTCAGAAACCCTTCTAGCTGAAGTGATTGCAAGCAGGAATGCAGTCTTCCAAGATAAGTACTGTAATTCTGCTGTTGCTGCTGGTTCAAAAGGGGGGAGTGTTAACTTTTCCAACACAAAGTTCAAGTCCCACATAGGCAATGGTGGTTTCCTTGGTGGTTTTACATTTTTAATTCCTCTGAGAAACTGTCTGAGAAGAGGTTGAGAAAAGACTGGAGGATCCATGTTGTATTCTGCTGAAATTGCTGATGCATGAATCTTAATGGAGGAGTAAGACAGACCATTGTGGAAAAGCTCTGCTAAATATTCCAGGATGTTAGCTATGTTTGCCAATGATGCATCTAATCCTTTGGTTGCACTCCAAATGAGATATCTTTTCCATTTTTCTGAATAAGTTTTCCTTGTTGAGGGTCTACGAGCCTCCAAGATAATGTCTCTAACCCTTTGAGATAAATCTGGGTTATTTTCCCTTATGCAATGTTCCAAGTAGCTAGCTGCAGTGTTTTCAAGTTTGGATGCAGGATTTTGAAGTTGTTCTGTGTTAGCAGTAGAGGTATTAGGGGTAGAGGCCATGCGTGTTCCCGGGACATACTCCTCAGTAGCGGGTACCAATGTTGCCTCGGCCAATCTGGAGCTATCAAGATGATCCTCGGGTGATCTTCTTTGATCTTCAGTAGCACTTTGTGCATCAAAGGAAGAGGTGGGAATGCATATGCTGTCAGGTTTTCCCAACTGAAGGATAGGGAGTCCACCTTCCAAGCAAGTGGGTGGTATGTCCTTGTGCAGAATTTTTCAATTGGTGGTTGTGTGGGGATGCAAACAGGTCTATTTCTGGCAGCCCCATTTCCTTGTGATGGTTTTGAAGATGTCTGGATGCAGCATCCATTCGTGGGCATCCGTGGTGGTTCTGCTTAAGATGTCTGCTAGTATATTTTCTTTTCCTGGCACGAATATGGCTTGGAGCTGAATGTTGAGGCTCAGGGCCACATTCCAGAGGTCCATTGCCATCCAGCATAGAGGATATGAATGTGTGCCTCCCTGTTTGTTGATATACCACATAACTGTGGTGTTGTCCGTCCTTATCAGCAAATGACCCTGTTGAAGAAATGGTCTGAATGTCTGAATTGCCTGTTTTACTGCCAGCATCTCTTTTTGATTTATGTGTAGGTTCATCTGGTCTTGAGTCCATAAGCCTTGTATACACTTGTCCACCATGTGTGCCCCCCATCCGAGGTCTGAGGTCCGTGGTGATAGTCTGGCTTGGTGAGGCCTGTGGAAGGGCAGTCCTTTGTTCAATTGACAGGCCTGGGCCCACCACTGGAATTCTTGTTTCAGGCATGGAATTATTGGAATTTGGGTCTCTAGGCTGTGCTTGTGCTGAGACCATAAATTCCTCAGGTACCATTGTAACTTCCTCATATGTAGTCTGGCATGTGGAATTATTATTATGCAGGATGCCATGTAACCCAGGGCTTGCAGGATTTTCCTTGCTGTAAGCTGGTTCTGCGTTGTTAATGCCATGAAATAGAGTGGTAGCTGCTTCTGTTTTTCTGCTGTGAGGAATGCCATCTGGTTTGATGTGTCCAGTTCTGCACCCAGGAAGGTTATCCTTTGGGATGGTAGCAGCCTTGACTTTTTTGTGTTGACTGTGTATCCCAGGGCTTGCAGCAGGTGAATAACCTTTTCCAAATCTTTTGTTACTTTGTCTTTGCTGTCCGCTTGTAACAGGCAGTCGTCCAGGTATGGATAAATTTGAATTCCCTGAAGCCTGCAATGAGCAATTACTGATGCCAGGCATTTCGTGAATACTCTGGGCGCAGTAGATAAGTCAAAAGGCAATGCTGAGAATTGATAATGCTCTGATCCTGCAAGAAATCTGAGGTATCTTCTGCAATTTGGTCATATGGGGACGTGCAGGTATGCCTCCTTGAGATCCAGAGTCACCAGCCAAGACTCCTTGCCCAGCATGGGAAGAAGTTGCTGTAGGGTCAGCATTTTGAATTTTGGAACAATGAGATATGTGTTTAAAGCGGACAGGTCGAGGATAGGTCTCCATTGGTTTTCCTTTCTTGGTACTAGGAAAAGCCTTGAATAAAATCCTTGTCCTTGTTCCATAGCCGGTACCTTTTCTATAGCTCTCATCCCTAGTAAGTGATCTATTTGCTGTAGAGCATTTGTCCTTTGATTTGGAGGAAGGTTTGGCATTCTTCTCTTCCTTGGAAGAGTATGGAAGTGAAACCTGTAGCCTTTGTCTATTGCCTGTAAAATCCATTTGTCTCCTGTAATGTAATGCCAATTTACTGAAAATAAGGCTAATTTTCCGCCTAAGGGTGCTGCCAGTTGTTCCCTGGTAGGCGGTTTCAGAGCCAAGTCACTGTGATTGTCCTGTAGAAGTGGTAGTGGCTGGATCTGTGGCAGTAGTTCTCTGGCTGTTAGGCTGCCACTGATGTCCCCTGTAGGCACCTCTGGACTGACCTCTGCCTCTAGGGTGTCTATTTCTGCCTTTCTGTGCTCTGGTGGTGTCTGGAAAGGACCAATTCTTGGAAGGCCAGTTCCTACTAAACCTCGGAGGCTGGACCTGTAAGAAATCCTTGACTGTCTGGACAGATTTAGCTTTTTCTTCCACCTTCTTCAACACTTGCTGTGCAGGGGAACCAAACAAACTGTGCTTTTCCATGGGTGCATCTAGAAGCTTAGACTTTACATGGTCTGGTAAGGATTGCTCTTTTAACCATGCATGCCTTCTGATCACTGTACCAGTCATAGCTGATCTAAAGGAAGCCTCCAGTGCATCATAGCCACATTTTAAGGAATGATTACTGACCTGCTGAGTGTTATGCACCAAATCCTGAAGGGACTTACGGTCTAACGGTTCAGGCGAAAACAGTTTTTTAATGAGCTGATCTAACAGGAATTCCTGATACTGAATCATGTGGAATTGACAGTTTAAGGCCCTAGCCGAAAGAGTAGCAGAAGTATAAACTTTTTTACCCCATCTCTCCAATGCCCTAGATTCTCTTTCAGAGGGGAGGGGGTTTCTGGCAGAGGCAGCTGTTACAGCTTTTGGGCCCTGTGAAATAGTTTCTGGATCTGCAATAGGAGCCTTATACAAATGATAATGTGTGTCTGGAACCCTGTAGTATCTGTCGGGCTTAGCAGGGGCCGGAGGCAGTGAGTCAGGGGCAGTACAAGCATCAGTAAATGCATCATCCACAACTGTAAGTACTGGAGGAATAGCTAAAGGCCTATGCTGTGGCAAATGTAAAAAGGTCCTAAGCCTTTTCCTGGAGTCTGAAAAATCCTGGCCCTGCCATTGAAATTGTTCCCTCATAGCATGCAAGGTTTCCCCAAAAGAAAATTCCTCATGAGGAGAGGCAGAAGGAATGGAATCCTCTGCATCAGAGTCCTCATATGGAGAATAAGGGCCCTCAGGAGGATTTGTATGTTCTGAATCATCAGAAGAATAATCTGAAGAAACTGGTTCAGGGGGCTCTGCTCTAAGCCTCTTCTCTGGAGGTGGGTGAGAGGCCCTGTCAGGGTGAGACTGGGTTCCCCTGATCAAAGAAATGAGATCCTCTGCTAGACTAAGCATTTGAGTACTAGAGCTAGGCCTGTGAGAGGGGGCTTTAGCAGGCATGGCCTTTGAAGATTTAGCTGCTTTAGCCCTGGCAAAAGCCTTAATTGACATGGATGCAGGGGGCTTAGCAGCTCCACGTGCAGGAGTAGATACATCTAAGGGGATAGTATCTGATAAATCCTGAGAAACTGTAAGAGCAGGTGGAATTTCAGTAGCAGATTCAGCCAAGCTGGAAGAGGCCTCGTAGAAGGAGGCATGCTTTAGGCCGAAGGAAGAACCAGACTGCTTCAGCGAAACCGAGACGCTTGGCTTAGCAGCGTTTCTGCGAAACCACGGACCGCAGTGTCGGTCCTTTTCCTACGCTTTTAGCTAAATGTGAAGTCGGAGTCTCCGGCGGCATGATATAAGCAAAAGCGGAGCTGAAAACTCCTCTGCAAACTCCGACCGGCCTAAGTGTTCGTCGGTTGAAGGAAGCACAGGCTAGACAAGCTGCTACGTGGTCTGGGCCTAAACAAGGTAGGCAGTAAGAGTGGAAATCTTTATGAGGTATTTGTTTCCCACAAGTTAAACAGTTATTCACTTTTTCTGACATCGGCTGAGGCAAGAAAGAGTCCCAACGGGTACTTAGCTTTTTAGAAGTCTTCAGTAGTAGCAATCTCTGGTTCTGACCGACCGGCACTTGCGAACAGCTTCTGCTTCGGGCGCCACACGGCAAGAAAGACTGAGGAAAATGGCGTCGGCTGATGCCTTTATACCCGCAGAACTGCCGCTATGACGTCGGGTGAAGTGCGACATCAGCCGAGGCCAGACCCAGACTTTGGAATCCGGCCGACCGAAGGGCTGCCTGAGGCCAGGACAACCCATTTGTAAGAACTGCAGATGCATCCTTGAAGGACATCCACACTGCTTTCTTCAGTTATGTCAGACACCTGGTTGTGAACCCTCAGATATGCTCAGAGTTGGTACACAACAACATATATTCCAGTGACCTGACAGATATTGGCAACATTCCGGCGGACAGCTTCAGTGCGATTTACCCCCTCCCTCACCCCCAAAAGAAGATAGTTATCACTGCTGTATGTAACCTCACTGTCATCTTGGATGTCCATGTGAGAGCCGCACTCAGCAAAGACAAGTACACAGCATCCATGGGACCTGCTGGTATCCCCGGTTGCATGCTATGTGAACTCCAGAAGGGGCTGGACCCGTATATACAACTGCTATTTAACCTTAGTCTTGCTACAGGATATGTACCTGAACACTGGCATATGGCAACAGTGGTCCCACTCCACAAAGGGATGCCTCCACAGACCATGGCAACTACCACCACACAAGCTTAACCAGCCTTGTCTGCAAAGCTATGGGAAGAGTCATTATGGAGCTCTTACACAGACACATTGCTGACCTACGGACCCTTGTTCCCACCTAGTTCAGCTTTGTACAGGGCAGATCCTGCCTTTTGCACCTAGTTGACTACTATGAAACTGTCAGTAGGGCCATCGATGAGGGCTACGCAGTCCACACAGCCTACCTGCACTTGGCTAAGGCCTGTGACACAATACCACACTCAGGCATCATAGCCAAGCTCAACAGCTGACATATAACAGCATATGTCACAGGATAGGTTGCAAAATGGCAAAGAAACAGAACCCATAAAGTCAACATTGCAGGTGCCTTGTCAGATTCAAAGCCAGTCACAGGTGGTGTCCCACAAGGATGTGTCCTGGGACCCCTCTTAATTGGTATTTACTTTTCAGATGTGAAAGCAAACATAGGGGGGTTGTGGCTGACAAAGTTTGCAGATGACTGCAACCTAGGCACCATAGTGAATACATCAGCTGGCACACACATACTACAGAATGCCGTCACAAAGGCGGATAGCTGGTGCCAGACGCATGGCCTGAAACTGAATGCAACTGATGTGTATTCATCCCCTTTGGGAGGAACAAAGTACCCACAGATCAATACATAGACAGCAACCCACTGAGCACAGACAACAAATCAGACACCTGGGGACACATGTAGATAGTGACATCTCTTTTGACACCCCTGTTGCCAAAGTGGTTAGGAAGACTTTCTATCTTGCCCACCTTATCATGGAGGGTTTTCCATCCAGATCATAGGAGGTCATTGTTCCACTATCCTTCTCCCTTATCAGGCCCATGATTGAATACAAAGCCCCATATGGTATGTACCTCGCCCAGCACTTGCAACAGCTGGAGACACCCCAAAAGTACCTACCATGAAGATCAGGGTTCTTCAACACATGTCATATGCTTCCAGAATAGAGGAAATACAGCTTTGTTCAGTGTCATACCGCATACTTACAGGTGACCTATGCCTGACATACAAGACCATGTCCAAACAGGATTTGGTGGACATGCTCCACTGCAAGCAATCCAAATCCACCAGAGCCATGAGAGCTGAGGATTTGAACCTCAGCACATACATGTATAGGACATGCTGGAGGGACAGAGTCATAACTCAGAGGCATCTCACACTCTAGCAGAGTATCCCAGTTCATGTTTGACAGAGTCCCTCACTGACTCTCTTCAGGAGACATCTGGACAACTGCATATGAGACGGAGGCACAGACTAGACAGAGGCACAGTCATGTTATTCAATTACGTAAGGGGGTCATAATGTGTCACTACTAAGTCAGAGGCACAATATTCAGAATCTATTCTGTACACTTATTACCACTATAAGGGGTGGCAATAGCCACATCACTATGGCTAGGCTTATACATGCACTAGGGCAGATAGCCTAGTAGTAGACTATGACACTATGAAACACTGGTGTATGTGTAGGTATTGTCAGTCAAACACTATGATGTGTTTTGGGGGGCTTGATATCTCCCTGTATTCCAACATTGTTTTGTCTATTCCTTCTAGCATGTCTAGGGATCAGTTGCTAGTGTCCTCTCCTGCTCAGCTGGTGAACCTGGGAATATTGAGGCAATGTTACACTTGCCTCATGTACACTGACAACCCTCTCCTTCTCCCATAAAACACACATACATGTGAGAGATGCAACTATATAGCCAAAGTGGAGGCTGAGCTCTCTCAACATAGGACTAGCAAGACCAGAGAGAAGGTGAAGGTAACCACACACATCACAAATCCAGTCTCACATGGCACTATCACAACTTAAGATCATACACATAGACACACAGAGACATACTCGAGGCTCTGATCAGAATTCTACCAAAACAGCAGTGGCCACCACAGCAGACACTCACACAACTGCCTCCACAGGGCACAGCACATGCAACACATTGACCACAGAGTTGGTGTGCCAAACAGTCACAGCCCTTAAGGCCAAACACAATGCCAGACACACTTGTCATAGGTGACTCCATAGTCAGACACACTGACGTCCCGCTCACCAGATCGAGTACGGAGGAGGTCACAGTAAGCTGCCTATCAGGCACTGGAATCCACCACATAATGCAAGCACTCAGGTCACTCAACTGCAAGTACAAGTCTGACCCAGTCATTATCCATGCTGGTGTGAACGACCTGAGATGTACCTCCCTGGACTACATGGAAAGAGACATAGAGGATCCCTCTGATTATGTAGGCCAGGCAGGTATGACCCTGACCTTCAGCAATTTCCTACCTTCACCAAGTATGATGCCACATAAACAGAGACAAGATGATCAGCTGTAATAATTTGCTTAAACTATGGTGTCATTCAAAGGGGGTCCAATGTCTGTCTGCCTGGGATGACATGCTGGACAGGCCACACTGATTTGCAAGGGACGGCTTGCACCTGTCACCCCTGGGCTTCCGGATTTCGGCTGATGCTCTTGCCACCCCCATTGTGCCTTTTTTATGCAAGATTCAGATTCTACACCTACCACCCTAGAACACAGTAAAGGAAAGACACTAAGGGTAATGCTGCTCAATGCCAGAGGTCTCAACCTCAAGCTGCACACACTCTATGCCCTTCTCAGTATGTAGCACATTGATGTCTGTGCTGTGCCTGAAACCTGGTTCACAGCTTCTGAAAGCACCCCGGCACTATCGGGTGTTACCTCATATCATGCGTTCCGGCACCAGAATCCGGACAACACCAAGAAAGGAGGGTGGGTGTCCATATTCATCAAGGACACCCTCACCTCATGGTTGGTGGCAGCACACGATGCATCGGAGACCATCCAGGTGCCAGTGACCATAGGCAAGACTGCTGTGCAGTTTGTAGCATGTTACATGCCACCCTCTCAAACTCAGGTACCTCACACAGCTGTCCTGCAAACACTGAAGGGGATAAATGTATCTCCAAACACCATCCTACTGGGTGATTCCAACTATCCACATATAGACTGGGATCACTAATCAAGCCACAACACTCTAACACAAAGGTTCCAAGAGTTCATACACTCAAATGCCATGGAACAACTGGTCCCAATCCCCACAAGTGGAGGCAACATACTAGAACTCATCATCACGAACATGGGGTCACACTGTTCAACACCAGAAGTATACCCATCATTGGTGAGATCAGATCATGGACTAATCTCAGTGGGAGTCCACATCCCACCCACACCCCAGATAGAAAAACAGTGAAGACCTTCTCAAATGCCGACTTCACATTTCTAAGGACTGGTGTGGTCTCTTTCAAGGCCCCAAGCCAGCGGACACCATTACCCAAGCCACTGTATCACTTACAAATGCCTTCTACCAGCACCTCCAGGACTGCATGGATCAGGCAATCCCAAACAAAACAAAGACTCTTTGTACCACAGGCAAGCATCCAGTCTGGTGGACCCTAGCCATAAACAAGCTCTACAACACAAGGAAGGAGCTACTATGAGATAGAGCGAAATCCGTAGAAGGGAAGACACCCCTGCTCATTGTGAGTAAAACACTGGGTTCCCCCATACAATCATCCGAGGTGAGTTTTGAGAGTAAACCCACTCAGGACTCAAGGGACAATCATGAGGCCTTTTTTACCTATATTTGAAACCTGGGAGGGAACTCACAGATATGCTCAGAATTAGTTCAGAATGATGTAAATATCACTGAACCTACAGACATTGCCAACATACTGGCTGACAGGTTCAGTGCAGATTTCTCCCCCCCCTCCCCCCAACTGGAGGGGTATCTACACCAGAGGATTGTAGCCCCCCAAACATCTCCAATGCTGGGGTGGGAACTGCTCTATCCAAGGCGGAAAACACTTTATCCATGGGACCAGATGGTGTCCCCAGTTGTGTGCTTCATGAACTCAATGAGTAATTACACCTGCAGTTAGGGCAGCTGTTTAATCTTAGCCTCACCTCAGGATATGTGCCCAAGGAGTGGCATACGGCAATGGTGGACCTACTTCACAAAGGAGGTGCCTCCACCAACCCCGGAAACTACCATCCCATCAGCTTGACAAGCCTGTTCTGCTAAGCTATGGAGAGGATCATAATGGGAATTATAAATGAAGACATAGGGGACTTGCAGACATTGGATCCAATCCAGTTTGGCTTTGTCAAGGGCAGATCATGCCTTTTAAACTTGGTTGACTTTTTCAAGACAGTCACCCAGGCCATTGACATGGGCAAGGCAGTCCACACAGCCTACCTTGACCTGGCAAAGGCTTTCGACACAATACCCCACTCAGGTATCATTGAAAACATCACCAGCTTAATTGTGAACCCATACATCACAGCATGGGTTGCAAACTGGCTAAGTGACGGAACACACAGGGTCAAAGTTGCTGGTACCATGTCACACTCCAGAGCTGTCACAAGTGGTGTCCCACAGGGCTCAGTCCTGGGCCCACATTTGTTCAGCATCTACTTTTCAGAAGTACGAGCAAACACAGGAGGATTATGGCTGACAAAGTTTGAAGATGACTGCAAACTGGGAAGCATAGTTGGAAACCCATCTGACACAGACATCCTTCAGAAGGGTCTCATAGACACAGATAACTGGTGCCAGAGCCATGGCCTTACGTTAAACACTAAACAATGCATAGTCATACCCTTCGGGAATAACAGGGTTACCCCTAGTTCCCATCTAGGTGGCAAACCTCTAAGCACAGAAGAGGTTATCAGGGTCCTGGGCACCCAGGTTGACAGTAATATTTCGTTTGACACTCACATTGCCAGAGTAGGCCTGGGGCAGTTCCTGCTATTAGGACAGAGGTGTGACCTGGTAGTGTCAGGGTGCTGATGTGGGCTTTGACCCTGTTTTCTATTACAGCACTGATATCTACATTCTCTATACTGTGTGCGTTTACACTGCATGCATTTATACTTCTGACATTGGGTAGCATTACATCTAGGTTACTATCGCTTGTGGTACCTATGAGGTAGGTTTGTGTTTTTTGTGGTTTATGATTGGTGTGGGTGGATGTTAGTCGGGTCCTCAGATGTGCATATGGTACATGGTATTACATTACTTAACACATGGCATTCATGCCTCAGGTGGTGCTGCAGGGCTGCCTCTGTCGGATGCACATACTACACTCCCTGTACATGTTTGGAAGCAGGTTGTGTCATGTTAGGCATCCCTGTTACTATATGAGTGAGTCAGAGTGGGTATCAGTCCCAGTGTTCCTACTGACCAAGTGTATGTGCTATGCGTTGCCTCTTTGCCAAGGCCAGGGCATACTGGGCATGCCTCCTTCTGCCTACTGGGACAAGGTCAGGTTGTTCCTCCTCTGAGTCACCCTCTGCCTGTGGTGGCCTTGGCAATGGTGGGGGGATGTTAGGCCCAGCCCTGTGCTGGTCCTGCTGCAGCTGTTTCCGTAGGATCATATTATGTAGCATAGCACATATCATGACCATTTGGGTACATGTAGTTGGTGTGTACTGCAAGGCTCCACCAGATGTGTCCAGACACCGGAACCGTGACTTGAGCAGCCCAAACACACGCTCTATGACATTACGTGTTTGTGCGTGTGCCTCATTATGGCGTTCCTGCTCAGGTGTGTGTGCATTTCTGATGGGTGTCATCAGCCACGGCTCAAGTGCATAACCTGCATCCCCCACTAGGTGTCCGTGTGGGAAGTCCCCACTGGCAAATGATTGGTACAGCTGCGTCAGATGCCAGATATGGGAATCGTGGTAGCTCCCAGGGCAGCCAGCACACACATTCATTATTATGCCCTGGGCATCACACACGACCTGGCAGTTGATGGAGGGGTATCCCTTGCGGTTAATGTAGACTCTACCCCGCTCACCAGCTGGTGCTTTGATGCGTACGTGCGTGCAGTCTATTGCACCCAGCACCTCAGGGTATCCCGCTATCTGCTGGAAGAGACGCATATTGCTGGCCACAACCTCACGGTCATTAGGGACATATATATGATCACCGACATGTGCTGACATGGCATCCAGGAACTGGTGCAGTACCCTGGAGGCTGATGCCTGTGATATCCCATCATATCACCAGTTGGTCTCTGGAAGGTACCTGTTGCTAGTATTCTTAGGCCAACACATACCTTGGTTTTCACTGGGATGAGTTCCCCTCTGTTGGTTCTGTGTGTGAGATGTGGCCTGCACAGCTCAACAATCTGCTGCAGAAGGTCTCTGTCCACTCTGTAGCGCTCTACTATCTCCAGCTCATGTAACCTATGGTAGGTGACCCTGGGCCTGTATACTCTTCTCCTTCTCCTCACTCTGGGTTGTCTGTCAGCATCTGCATTGACACCACCCTCAGCAATTCGCCTTTGCCTGATTATAACAGCTATGGCAGCCCCTAGCATTTCTGCTCTGAGTTCAGCTTTTTCAGTTTTCAATTCTGATAGCTTACTTTCTTGCAGTATCTCTTGTGAGAAACACCCTGCACTGCTCTTTGCAGTGTTTTAAGTGCTGGGTTGGGCTTCTAGTCTGCCTGCATAATTGCCTGCTTCCAATTGTTTCCAACAATTAACTGCAGCAGTATCCTCTGGCAGTTTCCGTGTAATTTAGTTATTTCCTGTTTCCTTGCTGTTTCCTGAGGGGGAGCAATGTGCACACCAGCTTAAACACGCTCACAGTCACTTAAACGCGAGCAAACATCCCTACACGGTGTTACACGCGAGCACACATCCTTACACAGTGTGAACTAGGCTGATTCATGTTAAAACGCGCGCACACTGCCTTAAACATGTGCACGCCCGCGCAAACCGTTGTACACGGTTTGCAACACGCTCCCACATGTTGAGCCTGCCTTACACGCGCGCACACGCGCGCATGCACGTATATCAAGAAACTTTGAGTGTAGGGATAGCGTAAACCTTCTATTTCTTGACTTTCCTAGTGTTCTGTTGGGACACACCTCCCTCCCTGAAGTCTGTCTGTCATCTTTCACCTTACATTGCCCTCCAATCTGGAACATTTGTATCTATCCTTCCCCCCCATGATGTCACCTACCTCTTACTCTGTTCCTCCCCCTTCTCTAACTCTTACACTACTCAGAAAGTGCTCATTACCTATGTGGCAGTGTGATTCAGTATTGTAACCCTCATTTACATAGGATTGCCTAGTAATGACTAGTTACATGTCTTACACGGAGCTTCCCCCCCTTGACAACCACTAAACGGAGGCCATATTGTTTTTGGTCTGCAAGTCCCTCCATTGACATTACATGTAATACATAAATCCCACAATTGTGGGCTTATAAGCCGGTTTTAATTTTAGGTAGCGCACCCGTTTGCTGGTGTGCTGCAGTTAAACCTCAAAATCCCGTGAAAAAAAAGTTATATTACATATTTTTGCAACACTTTTTCATGCTAATGGCCACATATTTGGCCATTGGCATGCTTAATGACACAAATGCACCCTTTATTTGGAGCTGACATAGCTCCGTTTTTAATTTTGCAGAAATGTACTCAGTTGTCAGCTGAGTACATTTCTGCAGCTAACACGTCCGTTACACGGACTGGTTTCTGCTTCCTGGATCACTCAGATACCTCATTTGCATATCTTTCAGCTGCAAATGAGGTATTGAGCATTTCCACGCCCAGTCCGTGTAAGAGACGTGTTAGCTGTCTCTTACACGGAGATTTGGGCTGTTCCTGAATTGGGAGGCTTACACGGAGGCTTACACTACTCTTGAACTCCGTGTAAGCCTTCCTGAATCCGGCCCTATGTGTGTGCTGTATGTGTAGTGTACATTTGGGATTTTAAATTTTGCGGTTATGGGGTTTCGGCGGGATTTCATATTTTAGTAATATTTTGGCTATGTAATTTCGAAATACTGAAATTCTGGATTTCAGTATTTCAGGATTACATAGTGGACCTATATATATATATATATATATATATATATATATATATATATATATATATATATATATATACACACACACACACACACACACACACACATATATATATATATATATATATATATATATATATATTTTTTTTTAATATATATTATATGGGTCTATGTCAGACGCTTGAGTTTTCAAAAACTCGAAATTCATGTTGTTGATAACTATGCCCCATGGCTATCTAAAGATACTGAGATTATAATGAAAGAAAGGAACAAAACCTTGTTACAATACCAGAAATCCAAAACCACTACCATGAGACAAAACTATCTGGAACTTCGCAACAAAGCCAAAAGGCAAATTAAACTTGACAAAACTAATTACTACAAATCCATGCAGGAAAAATATGCTCACCACCCCCAAAAATTCTGGGCCACATTAAAGAGTTTACTGCACCCAGGGAAACCCACTACCCCTACCCCTCTATTACCAATCAGGAGGACACCCCCACTCAATTTAACAACTACTTTACTAAAACAGTCCAAGCCCTTGCCAGCACCCAAAATGGTGCCAGTGGCCCCATTCCAACAACCACCCCTACCCACCCCAGTTCTCTAAACATGACCCCCAGCTTTTCTCTACATCCAGTTCCCACTAAGATAATAGCCAAACTCCTCAAAAAACTTAAACCAACCACACCAGCCAGTGACATTTTTCCAGCAGACTTTTTTCGGTTAACTGCAGAGGCTATAGCCTATCCCGTATCTTTACTCATAATTAGGTCTATATCAGAATGTAAAGTTTCTGACACATGGAAAATTCACATATTATTCCACTGCACAAAGAAGGTAACTCTCTTGAACTCACAAACTATTGCCCAATCGCAATTCTATCTCCACTGTCAAAAATATTGGAGAGAGTAGTTCATTCTCAACTAATGAAGTACCTCCTAAATAACAATCTACTATCCAAATCTCAGCATGGCTTTAGACCTTCCCATAGCACCACCACAGCATTACTCTCATTTACCAGCATAGTTAATTACCAGAGGAACAAGGGATTATTCATATCCTCCATATTCTTAGATCTATCTAAAGCATTTGATATGGTCAACCACCGTATACTCCTCGAAACACTAGCTACCCTTCACATGAGCCCCTCCACTGTATCATGGTTCAATTGCTACTTATCAGGCCATCAACAAGCAGTCCTATGACAAGACCAGTTATTCCCCCTATTACCAGTAGCCACAGGAATCCCACAGGCTTCCATCCTCTGTCCTCAGCTGTTCTCCCTATTTACAAACCAAATATTTACAGATACATCGTATGCATTTTATAGTACTGGTACATTTTTATTTATAAAATTCCACATCATCTGTAGTGTGCACTACTAAGTGACATTGGTATAATTGTTTCTGTTACCAGTAGGTGCAAATTAAAGTCCTCCTGTCTTATACATAATTTCCCAGTCATCACTCCATTCTTTTAGCTCCTCACTGTTAACAGCTGTATAATATTAATTGTCTGTTACCTAACTAAGTGGGAAGATCCAGATACCCTTCCACCCATAACCTGGGCAGAAGGGAAAAAACAGCACATTTAATGAAGAGCAATGCACATACAAGGCAGCACAATTCAGTGTAATACATATATTTCACCTTGACTGAATGCAGTGTATAAGACACTGCATATCTCTCAACCTCTTACAGTAAGAAATCCCGACAAAGCCATGAAAAAAGTGGTACAAATAGGGACAATTTTTAAATATTGCTCTTACAAATTTAGAAAGTTGATAGAATTACAGGTTTTTCATTAACATTAATTTTCTGAAGGGTATGAAGTCTAAAGCTCAAATGCCTGTCATTATTTTTTAACTTCAATCTTTAATGATTTGCCACTAATTTGCCAGAAAGCCACAATTTTATGAAAAACGGACCAAAAATATAAGGCAAAAATCTGTATAGCTGAGAGGTATGGTACACTGTCATGTATAGCAATATGTGAAGTCATAGTAATTTCAGTATACCACTTTAAAGGAACTTAGCATAGTGGCAGCAGTGTGCCATGTGATACTGCTAGTCCTTTAGTTTGTAGTAAACTGCTATGGTATGGAAATACTTCTGTGTGAACACGTCTTCCATTTGATCTTCCTGGACACCTGAATTTTCTATTGTTAAGTTACAGTTACAGTACAATGTCTGTAGTCACTGGATTCTACAACATAGTGTCAGAAAAACTGCGTTCCTGACAATTTCTTTTTTTATTATTTTCACACAAAACATAGCCAGTGTATTTTTGATTTCCTGTAAAGTTGGCCACATGCCTGATTTCACTCTGCATATGCACACACATGCCTTATCTCTAATCTGTACCAAATTCCTCAGTATTTCCCATTTTTGAGAGCAAACTAATAGGGTGCCAGGAATTCACAAGTGGTCCCTTCAAATCTCGATTTTGTTTTTTTGCTTTATTTACATTTTCTAGTGAATACTGGTGTCATCGTGCATTGCTGGTGTATTCTGCAACATTATCAACGTGCACAGACGTGCGTGATGATGTCAGCATCATGAGACAGTGTGGCAGTACCTGACTCCTTAGAAAATAATTACATTTCTGTTAAAATGTAAACATAGTACGAAAGATTTAATCATACATGATTCTGGTAGCAGTGTTGCCATGTTTTTCAGTTGCCAAAGAGCACCATTTTAAATGAAATGGGAAATCTTGAATGCAAATGACTTGGTATCTTTTTCTTTCAAAGATACTGATCTGCTTTTATGGACTTAATTGTTTATGTTTGTTTCACAGCATATCAAAATGTTTAACACACACACACACACACATATATATATATATATATATATATATATATATATATATATATATGTGTGTGTGTGTGTGTGTGTGTGTGTACATCCAAAAACCTCATAACCGTTGCCATTTTTTCTGTTTTTTTCCACAGACTACAACTTTCACAGTAGGAAATATCCTATGAAAACACAGAAGGGTGGTAACTTTGGTAAAATAAAGGATGGAAGGGTGGTAACTTTGGTAAAATAAAGGATGGAAAGGTGGTAACTTTGGTAAAATAAAGGATGGATAATTAACTGATGGTACATGCTCTGAGGAGGGTTGGGTTCCAGGCTAACAACCTGACCCTGTAAAACCATAACCACTACAGAAACAAATTGTGCCTGGAGAGTGCTCGTTGCCCGATGTGCTGAATGGCATGAATTGAACTGAGAGACAAAGAGAGTTAACTTATGAATTACACTCAGACTTCCAGCCTGCTCTATATCCTTAAGATGTCTCTGATTTGCTTCAGAAATTTCTTCTGTCCTGCATAAAATGTGGGAAAACCAAGAAAGCTTGCATTCACTAAACAGAGACAGATCTGTTTAGATTCCGTATTCACCATAAAATGCATAGTAATACAAATCGAATGTTTGCAGCTTTTCTCCTTAAGTAAATATATATATATATATATATATATATATATATATATATATATATATATATATATATATATATATATATATATATAAATAAAAAAAGTGTTTCTGATTTATGGGGGTAGTGTCCCTTATTGTTGAAGAAAAAGGATGAGAGCTATGGCTCTCTGACATCCATGTTATGAAATAAACACCAGCCATCAAAATATTGGTGCTAAAATGAAGTTTCCAAAAGCCACCATAACAGTGTGAAATGCCTCCTAAAAATACTACACATACTGCATTTTGACAGGCAGCATAGGAAAGGAGAATCCATGTCACATCATGGACATATTAATATACTCCTACTGTCATACTGCAATAATGCACATTATGTTTGTTGTCCGTACGCTATTAACAAAGTCAAAGGACAGTGGACCATTGGGCTTTTCCTCTGATTTACCCACTTCATGGGTGATGTTATCACAAAGTAACACATACCTACCACTACCACAAGACAGAAAGATTTGGATAACTCAGAATGAAGGACAAAACCTTAACTACATACTTAGAGCACTTCCACAGTTGACCTGGACACTACCGAAAGGTAGAAATAATGCTACCTCGCAGACTCCCACAATTTTCTACAAACTACCAGTAAAAATTGTAGCTCAGGAAGCCGCTACTGTTTTCAAATTGAATGGGTGTGTGGATATCTTGAACTAAGTTGTAGACCAACATTTTCAGAGAGGGTGAGTGTTAGTTTAAGACAGCTGTTTCACTTGTATTATATTGTATACAGAGTGGAGCAGTTGTATTTTTTACGAGCAGATATTTGTTGCGATTAACAGTAAATTGAAATGACAGATGATAGTATATTGAAAACAATGATGTTGCCAAGTATTTGTCTCTAGTTTTCTGCTCAGTAAACTTTTCTGGGTATCTCTCGGAAACTGGGCTCACATAAGTCCAAACATATAAACGTTTACAGGACTGCATGTACTTTAATGCTAAGTGGATTGTGGGGTGCTATGTCAAACAAAGAGTATTAAAAGTGTTTTTGCCTTACTTCTGGTTGGAAATTCACTTTGGTGAAGGAACTCTTCTTTTCAGTAGTTTCCTTATGCAGTCTTTGGTAAAGTCTGTGTCTGTAATATGTTTTATAGGTTCACAGGTTGTTACCAGGCATACTGTCCAAGAGACCATTAAGGCGCATCATTATAGTTGCTGTGCATTCCTAATTGTTCAAAAAAATAAACTCTTGGAAACACTGGCTATTTCCAAATTTAGTGCAGCAACGGGTGAGAAGCCATGCTTCCGGTCAAATCAGTTCTCTGCCTCTCTCATTTTACAAAAATAATTTGCTTTCTTTGTAGTTAGTTCATGGTAACTGTGTACTGTCCTTACTGATGTTTGCCACTTTTTATTTCCCTTAATGCGGTTTGCTGTACACCAACTTGATTGTTTGTGCCTGCCTTAAAGCTGGATCGATCCTTATCACCTAGTCAGTTATTAAAATAATGCATAAAAAAAAATGCCTGACTCATATCTGAAAACAGGCACACGTGTATGTCATGTATACTTATTTTAACCTAAATATAACCATGAGAAAAGTGAAAATGGTACCTCCAGCAGATAAAAACAGGATCAGTCATTAAATGCAACAAAAAAGTGGATTTACTGTTTGTCTATTTTACTATTTTATTAAACATTAACTTTTGATTTTGGAAACGTTCTGCTTGTGGTTCTGAGAGATTTTTTTTTTGTAATCTGAAAGTAAATAATGACTTAGCATGGCACTGTATGCCTTGATTATGCCTGATTCAGTTTTACTTCTGCAGAATAGAGCACTAAAACAAATGCTAGATGACCACTGGAGCATCGATATCACACCATATTGGCAAAATCAAATGACAAAGATCATCAGTGACCCAGATAAATCAAACACACATCCAAGAACCTTATGTATACAAAGTGGCGTCACAGAACAAACAAGTACATAAAAATGAAATGTTTTAAAATGTAAAATGCAAGTTGATCTGATGAAATCCATTTGGTGGAGAAAAGCACTTATCACATCATAGTGAAGATTTCTTGTTTTTTTTATTGTGGTCTTAAAAGTCATTTTTTTTAACTTGTGAGGTTTTTCATTTTTAAAACATTTTAGGCAAGCAGAAGCTGGGGTACATCATTTTATTTTGCAAAGGAAGAGAAAAAGGAAACCTAACTGACCTGTTAAATACACAAAAAAGCTTAAGTGAGCCTATTCAGAGTTTGCTTTATGTGTTACACATTCTTGTGCACGTCAAATGTTGGTATTCCACAATTCCCCTCGAGTGGGTGGGGTTACTTAATTATGCATGCAAAGTGTATGTTAATCAGCATCCAGATTTTTGGCCAGGTGTACCTACTTTTCATGGGCCTTTGTCCAGATTTTTGATTCCAGATTTAGAGGTATGACATGTGCATGTATGCGCATGTACACATATACAAATACACACACAGACACACACAAACACATACACACATGCTCATGTACACACACACACAGACACACACACAAACAGATACACACATGCTCATGTACACACACACACACACTCTGTACATGACCTGGTCCTTACATCTTTTCCACCCACAGCCCTACTTACCATTTTCTTCAATTTTTGGTTCCAGGTGATGTTTATACAGCTACCAACAGTTTTAAACCTATACAGAATCATCTCTGAAAACTGAAAGCTTTGGGTTTAACATTTTGAGATTTATCACACTGCAAGTGGAGTCAACAATAAACTGGAACAAATTCAGTGTGCTATGCATCTCAGAGGAGCACACAAAATGTTTAATAAGTTAATCTTTCAGAAAATGAAGGAGGAAATGTTTCTCTTCTAAAGTATAAACTTAAAGAATATTATGAGCCAAAGAAGAATGTATTGTGTACCAGAAATTTATTCTTCACTAGCAATCAAGGGTCCAATAACCAAAAGATGAATATAAGACTGACTTTAAACACAGGTCACAACACTGGTCTTGAATTCCGAAACAAATATCACATTGTGGTAGGCATATTTCTGCAATGAGTGGCCATGCACAGAGATGGGGAGATTCAGAAACACACTTAGCAAAATCATGCTGAACTGCAAAAGGCTGCAGTCAGCATTCTATGCAAAGGGAGTATTATGAAATGGAAATGAGCAACATTAATAACATATGGTCATGGCAAATGCAAATAAATGTAAATAATATGGCAGAGCAATTCAGAAATGCATAACCTTTTGAGATGAAATGCAACTGCCAGATTAGGTCATAGCAGTAAAATCCTGGAATTATGAGAAATAGACCACAAAAATATGCTTGGAGTAGAAGCTTCTTTAGTAGATATGAATAGGTGGATGTTTGTTCTTGCAGCCAGGTGAGCACTGTACCTGTAGTGCCTTCGAGTCACCTGCCCATGCTTAACATTTCATGTCCCCATTGCAGAAATCTTGGACTGGTACCAAATGGAAAGTGGCTCCATGAAGAAGCTGGTTGAGATGTGTCACCCTCATATACAGGCTCATGAGATGTGTGAAGTAGGCATCCTCCAGTGACCAGCTAGGGACACACTGCGTGTATCCCAGGCATCTACCTCAAGGATACTCCACCAGTTTCTTGGTGCTATGCTACAGCATGTGTAGGGGCATATAAGATTTTCAGACACCTCAAAGGAAAGAAGCAACACCTTGCAAGCATTTTATGATGTAGCCCATTTCCCTGAAGAAGCGTGAGCCATTGACTGCACCAACATTGTCATCAAGACCCCAGTGGAGGAACAGGGACAATGATATATCAACTATAAGAGATTCCACTCAGTCATCTGCCAGGTGATCTGCATTGCACATGGTACAAACTACAATGTGTCACCAGGTCGCTCTAGGCAGTGCCCATGGTTCCCACATCTGATGCACACACAACATATCAGTAATTTGTGTGAGTTGATTTTTCTACAGGGTCATCTTACTAGTGATGTTGGGTAGGACCTGGGGCCATGGCTTATGACAAAAATAAGAAATCCATAGACCCCTGTAGAAAACACATACGAAATGATCTTGTCAGAGACCCAAATCATTTTAAGTATGCATTTGGATTGCTTAAGACCTATTTCCACTGTCTAAATGTCTCCAGTGTTGCCCAGCAGTATAAATTGTAAAACATGTAATAAACTGTTCTCAGTGTGTATAGTATTGCACAACATGTTGATATGCAAACAGATGCAGCAAAGGAGAGGCATTCAGGAAGAGGAGGACCCATAGTCAGCAGTGGAGGCGGTGCATAATGAGAAGGCCATTGAGGAGTCAGCCAAAGGGGTTGACCATCCAAGTTGGAGGAGCATGTAGAACACCATGAAACTAGCTTAGAAGCAGGGTCTGGCTCACAGCTATCAGCCAAATTAAACATTGCATACAACAGTAACAGTAACAGTTATGTATGCAATAATTCTACCAGGCTATACCATACATAAACTGGCCACACCATGCATCAGATACAGGCTACACAAGTAGCAGAATACTGAGAGCAGGCCACATCACATTATCACATGTGCAGCCACGGATATCCATAGTGGAAGCTCTCAATGATAGGCAGTGTGTGCATGTACCTGTGCGCTAATGGTGGAGTGAGTTTTGTGACTTTTGGCCGGGTGAGTATGGGGTTTCAGGAAGACTGATCATGAGGGCAGTTGTGTCTCCACTGTGGTGTAATTGGGTAGATTTGGGTGGTGATGATGGGCATGTGTGTGATTATGCATGGACAGATGTTGCAGCACTGTGCTAGGGTCTGATGGATAGGTCTAGGGCACATGCAGGAGATATGTACACTAACTATGTGCATCCCTATCTATGAGGATAGCCTCTCTTGGGATTCTCACCAGCATGATCCACAGCATACATAGAGGAAATATCATGTGAGCAGGAACAGTGTGATGTACAGTTAAAAATTCCTCCTCCCCAAAACAAGGGACAAAACAACAGCTACTGTATATCTCATCAGCAGATAAGCCTATACTACATGAAAGTCTCAAAGTAAGTAATGTCTACTGGACAGCTGTAACCCTCCTTTACAGTTCACAACAAGGTACATTGTAGCATATGTCTGTTACATGCAGTCTAACAGAACACTTCACATGTAATGGATCTCAGTAGAGAGAATAGCACACAGTTCACAACCTAAAACAGTTCTTATGTGTCCATCATACTACAATACCCATCAAACCTTTCCATCTGGCATTTAAACTTGTACATTACAGCACCTGCAAGTGTCGTACCATGTCACAAATCCATGTCCATATATCTCAAGACAGAATTCACCTGCTATCAGTTATGCCCGCTCACAAACTCAACACATCTCCAAAACAGCTTCATGTAGTTCAACAAACAACATACCCCTACAACACACGTGCAAAGCAGTCACCAAAATGTGCAGGCAAGACTACCCAATCACTTATCTCATGTGTATTGTTTGTAAATAAGCAATTTGCATGCTTTCAGAAGTATAAAACAATCTACTTCTTGTTCAGAAGTAATTCCCATAGTGTGATCAGCAAACTAATGACTGCATCTGTTTCTTTGGACAATTCCCAGGCTCCTAGTATGGTCATTATGCTAAAGAATGTAGAGCAAATGTCACTGAACCAGAGACAGTACTTACCTCTTATCTTCTTTCAACCGCAAAAGGCAGTCCATCAGCAAACATCATCTAAACAATAAGAAGTATGAAGCTCTAATGTCTGGAATTATTGACTGAATGTAACCCTCAATGATTTACCAGCAAATCAAACATTATATTAGAGACAGAGCAACACTAGGTGGCAAACTCAGGGATGTTTTGCAAAATGGAGGGTTGCATGTTTTTTTTTCATTCATTTGATCATAATGAAACATCTGAGGTGTATTCAGTCAGCAAAGTGGCTGTGACTGCTGAGCATGTGTGTGTGTGTGTGTGTGTGTGTGTGTGTGTGTGTGTGTGTGTGTGTGTGTGTGTGTGTGTGTGTATGTGTGTGTGTGTGTGGGCATTAAATACTTAATAACATATCAAAAAGCAAAAATTAAGTGGTAATAGCAAACAGTGCCTCCACCCAACAGTCAAATCATGATATAGAAAAAGGAGACAACAGACCATGGCTGTAAATAACATAAAACACTTTTAATAAAAATTCAGATATCAGGTGAGCGCTTTCGTGGACCAAGCCACTTCATCAGACGAATGGTCCACAAAAGCGCTCACCTGATATTTGAATTTTTATTAAAAGTATTTTATGTTATTTACAGCCGTGGTCTGGTGCCTCCTTTTCTATTTTCACAACTTAATAACATATACTTTGGATGTAAAATACTTTCACCAACAACAATTACATGTGCTACAGCAAGTTTGAAATATTAGGCAAAGTAGCTATTTTAAATCAATAGTATATAAAAAAATATAATAATAAAAAAGAGCAACTGGGGAACTCATGAGAGTCTTCAGTATAAAGTGGATTCCTCCTGGCACAGCTTTGTCAGAGCAGTGACTTTGGCTATTGGCATTAACCACTCTAGTGAGCAATGCAGGTACTGGTACAGTGACCAGAAGAGGTGCAACTCAACCTAAAAAGAAGATGTCAGAGAGAGAGAGAGAGAGTGCTTATGAGACATATAATAAGTTTGCAAAATAGGTTATTGCACTATATTCTAAACATAGTTAATAGATCAGTTGAAGGACATTTAATTCATGATGCTTATATTTATTGTTATTGTTTTTCAGCTCCTGTGCAGATAGAAGACAATAGGATCTTATTTTGGAGAAGGATGGTGAGTCTGTCCAGATACAGGGGTGAGTATGATTACTGTCATTCTATAGGTAAGTTTTGTATATCGTAGTAGTAGTATATTACCCAATGTTATAATTGTAGAGGTATCTGTAACACACATATGTGACACCACTTCATACTGACACACATTCTCTATATTTTATTGCTTATTATTTATCCTTGATAACTGAGTAAGTCCCACTAGGTTAGCATCCTTTCAGGAAAGAGCTAATGTAGTATTTATACACTACACACTATATTTTGACATGATACCCAACATGTACATAGGGCATTTTCAGGGGATATTTGCATTTCCTGTTTGCAGACATGTACTCTGCACAACATGCATGAACATCATGCCTACCACTGGACAGTTGCAGACATTTAGAGTTGTTGGCCCACTACGATGACTTTTGCTTTGCTATAGTCCAGGAGGTCCTACAATATGTAGGGTACACATCTCAGCATATTGGCAGTGTCTCACCAAATTAAATGCCCATATAAGTGGCACTTTGAACTGGTATACCCAAGGCATTCATACATTACATGAGCTTGGTCCCATATCAGCTTCCTTTCCAGTAACTGCCCACCACATGTTGACAGCTGCCTGTGTTATCACCATTGTCTTATCTGCCTTTGGTAAAACACCCTGGCACAGTATGCCTGCTGGCCTGCATAGTTTGTAGCACTGTCCATGTTTCCATAGCATATCTTTGTCCCTGTCCCTGTCCCATAGGATATGCCTACTCTGGTATATACACACACACACACACACACACACACACACACACACACACACACACACACACACACACACACACACAAGCGCATCCACTTTGCATGGACTCTTATGGCCAACTCTTACTAATGGCAGTGTCATACACTTCCCCCTAGAATGTGGCACTATGCTACTGCAACCCTGAAGGCACATTTTCCAATAGAAACATATGACATTCTATATGTATGGCCTATGGCTTCACAGCAAGCATACCTAGCAGACTTTAGTCCACATGTACCTACTAGTAAGGTAGATAGTCAGACACAGACATAACAGTAATGTTTTTGTTTTCTGTCTCTTTCTTTGTCACTATTTTTGAATTTTTGATGCTTCTTATTTTATTTCCCTCCAGTTGTGTTACTATTTTATGCAGTATCATCTACAACTATGCCTGTGGTGTGGCACCTGTCCCTGCTCCATCATCCTGTCATGCCTTCTCCTGCCAGCTTATCATATGCTCCATGCCTGCCTCCCTCTCCATCGAGTGACATAGGTCATGTGGTTAGGTGCAACCTGGGGTTGCCCTTGGTGGCCTCTGGCAGTAGATCAATGAATACAGGTGATCTGATGTTGTCAGTCTTCACTTAATCCTTGACTGTGGGTTTGGTTCACTATATCTGAACTGACTCGGCCATTATTTCAGCTCATGGCCCCCAAAACTCTTGAGTTAAGCTTTACCGATAAAGCTCCTTGCAGGATCACCTTAGATCTCATTTGCCACTTTCAGTACCAGGTGCATCTATCAAAACAGCTCTTGAGCAAGCTAATTCTTCTCTTTTGCAAGTAAGATTTCTCTTTAAATCTCATTTTTAGTGATTTCTTTCCCTCCTTTCTTATACCCAGCTCCTCTATTACCGCTTTTGTTTCTTAACACGAATAGTGTTTTCTTGTACATACCATAATTAGTATTTTTTCTCCCCCACCATTAAGGTAATTCTTTGTGCCATTATTGGTACCTTTACTTCATTTTATTTCCTTTCTTTACTTTTAGGTAAATCTTTTATACCGTTTTTGGTACGAGTTTTCCTTAAAAAAATCAAAACTTTAAACTTTACACTTTAAACTATAATATCTTAATTTCTTTTTTCTGCCATCCATTCTGCCTGTGTACTTATTTGTCATGGCTGTAAAAATCAAGGGAACTTATGGTTTCAAGAGATGCCAGAAGTGTGAGTGTAAACTACCCAACTTGGGCAGACACTACTTATGTGTGTATTGTTTGGGCCCGGTGCACCTTCAGGAAGACTTTGCCATCTGTCATGGCTTCAGTCACATGGCCATTATTGAGGGAAAAAAACAAGCTCATTCTAAAAGGCCTTATTAAAACTTCTTTCGACGAGGCCATATCTGGTTCTCCAAAATCAAAAATGGACATTATCTCCCTTTCTTCATCTTTTTCCTCATCTAAACATCGACATTTAAAGAAGAGGAGCAGCTTGGTGCCGACAGTATCTTCAGCACCATTATCAAAAATGCCTAAGATTTCCCTAGTTCCTACAGTTTCATTGGAACTGAATGGGGAAAAGGCTTTGCCTTCAGTGCCATTAGTGCCTATCTCTGCACCAACAGCTTCAGCACCAACTACTACTACTACTATTTCAGAGCAGACATCTTTGAAACCAAACAACTTCCTCTTTAAAGATAGGCCACATACTAGGTATTCCCCCTCACTAGACCCTTTTGTAGACCAATCTCCAAGCCCCTTCTTGGAGAAACCCAGATCCCCATCTGTCTTTTCAGTCTGTTCCACCAACAGCCTCATGGAATCTGATATTTTGAGGCTGGTGGACCAGCTCTTGGCTGCAAGGTAATTGTCCACTTCTACAGTTCCTAGCCTATCTGCCTCTGGAATCTTACCTATCTCGACTGCAGTGATTGTTCCTCCTATGACTTCAACTGAGCCTTCAGAGTTCCCGGTGCTGACAGTCCTGGTTTTGACTGTCTCGGTGTCGGTCAGAGCTACTTCCTCAGCACCAAAAACAGCCTTGAGCTCCTTGGTTCTGTCAGAACTGGAGACCTCTCGGGATCACAGCTTCTTTGCCGATTCTGGTGGGCATGGTTCCATTCTGGTGTTGTCAGAGCCATCTATACCCCTCGGAGTTTCTGCATACGTTAGCTCGACACCAGCTTTGGCTTCAGAGGTGGCCTCCTCAGTGCAGGATGGGAGCATAGCTCCAAAAGAGTCTATTCCAGTTCCAGGCTTCCATTCCTCTATGGGGGGCCTGTCTTCCAGGCCATGGAGAGGGCCTTGTCTACTGCAGGCATACAGTCAGACAAACAGTTTTGCCCTTCCCCTTGCCCAGAGCTTCCTCCAGCCTCTACCCTGGGACAGCTGTCACAGAAGCTTCAGGATCCAACCATAGTGATCATGTCCTCTTCAGATACCTCTCTGGCCCATCCCACCGAACAGGTACCCCTGAAGAAGAAGTGTAAGAAGAAGCCCTTAGGACTCCCCTGAAGAATCTTTTACTGAAGATACCTATTTTGATGAAGGGTGATGTTCCCCTAAAGTCAACCCCGGAAGATGTCTCCTTCAAAGACATTCTAGAGATCCTGAAATAGAGGGGTGGCTGGACTTCCCTTCACCCTTCCTCAGAAGAATTGGTATACCTACAGGCTTTCCATGCCCAACCCTCTACCTCCTGGAGCTCTCTGCCCACTGATAAAATGATTAAATTGATTGCACAGCAGGCTTGGAAGATACCTGATTCTATTGAGCCAATTCCAAAGAGACCAGACCATATTTTGTCAGCTCCTCAGGATGAACAGCATTGGGTGAAAGGAATACCAGTAGATGCCATGGTGGCAGCAGCAGCCACCAAAAAGGAACTTGCTGATGAAAGTCCTACTATCCATCCTTCTAATAAACAGTCTAGGATGATAGATAGAAGCGCATATTTGCTTCATCGACCTTTGCACTAAGTTCCTTGAATTACATGGCACATTTCATGAGATTTCAATGAGATCTGATAAAAACACTATCAGATACTCTGACAGGAGCAGTAGTTGATGGGGTTCAAGAAAAGGAAACCTCTCAGCTGGCAAGCCTAGATTCTATTTGCATCTCATCCACGAGGCTTATTGCACATGCAGCCGAAGGGACTACAAGGGCAGCAGGTTCAGGCGTAGCCATTAGGATGCGCTTATATGAGTTCATGGAGCCATTTAAGTCTTCTTTCATCAATGCTCCTTTTGATGGAACATCCCTTTTTAGCTCCAAAGTTAGAGGCACCCTTGTCAGATGTCAGAAAGATAGAAAGACTTTTCTGCCATGGGTGTGTGCTTCTCCACTTCTCAATGGTCTTACTCTACGAACCATAGAAGTGCGAAGCTATGGTTCAAGAAGTCCCAAGGACCTTTCCATGACTCATGTGGCAACAACTTTCCCCGGGGCAGAGGGGGGAGTAACAATGGAAGACCCATGCATGAGGCAGAGGTGGCCTGCAAAATCAGGGTTCCATGGATTCTTTCCCCCTGGTAACTCGTATCAGCATTCCTGAATGGAGGCCTGATTGCCATCCTCTGAAGGCAGTTGGGGGATGATTATCCATGCACCTACCAGCTTGGCTCAGGATAACAATAGACAATTGGGTGCAGAGAATCATAACCAGAGGTTACAATATCCCTTTCTCAGGAAAAACCCAGAAAATTGAAGAGAATCCCAGACATTCCACCCAGTCACAGGGATGCAGCAGTCTTAGGAATTCAAAAACTGCTCAATAAGAGTCATGCAAGCAGTCCCACCAGATCAGATAGGACCCAGAGTTTACTCACGATTCTTTTTAGTGCCAAAGAAAACATGGGACTGGAGACAGATTTTGGATCTCAGTCAGTTGAACAAATCATTTCAACAAACCAAATTCTGGATGGTCATGGTTCAATCTATACTTCCATTCTTAGGAAAAGATGATTGGATGTTCTCAATAGGTCTTTAGAATGCGTATTATCACATAAAAATGAACAAGCGATCCAAAAGATTCCTGCACTTCCAGCTGGGAGACAGTCATTATCATTTCAGAGCCCTGCTTTTTGGTTTCACTACAGTCCCCAGGGTGTTCACCAAATGCATGGCAGTGGTAGTAGCCCACTTCAGAGTGCAAGGATTCCATGTGTTTCCATACCTAGATGACTGGGTCCTCACAATTCCCACCAGGCATCTACTCTTACAGGCATGAAACTACATTCTTCAAACTTGCTCCTTGCTGGGGATCACTATAAACTATGAAAAATCCCATCTAGAGCCAACACAGCAATTAGAATTTATAGGAGTGATGCTAAACACAATCACCAGCATCGCATCTCTTCCCACAGAAAGACTTCAAAGAATAATATCATAAGTCAATCAGATTATTTGCAGCAAAAAGATGACTGCAAGGCTATTGCTACAAATTCTAGGATCATTGTCAGTCTCCATTACTTTAGTTCCCCTTGCGAGATATCACATGCGGATTCTTCAATAACTCTTGGTGTCCCAATGGTTGTTACTGAATCAGCCAATGTCCCTTCTGGCATTAATCACCAACTTATGCAAGAGAGACCTGAGTTGATGGCTTCACTCCGACAAAATTTTTTCAGGCAGACCCTTCGTCCATCTTCAACCTCAAGCCATAGTGACCACGGACACGTCCAAGATAGGGTGGGGGGGGGCATTATCTGGGAAAGACAGTCCAAGGCACTTGGTCACAGCTAGAAGCCAATTTGCACATCAGTGTTCTAGAGATGAGGGCAGTGATCTTAGCATTGCAGGCATTCCAAGAAACTCTCCCCCTGGGAACAACTGCAATTCAAACAGACAAAATGTCAGTAGTCTGGTACATCAACAAGCAAGGGGGAACAAGATCTTACTGTCTTTGTCGAGAAGCTCTCAGAGTATGGCAATGGGCAAGTTCATCCTACCGCTTTCTAATTGCAATGCATATTCTGCGGAGCTCCAGTGTGACTGCAGACAAATTGAGTAGGACCATCCTAATGCTTCATGAGTGTTATCTCAGTCCTTTAGTGACAGAAAAGATATTCCGCCACCGGGGCCAGCCCTGTTGTGATCCCTTTGCATCCCCCTTGAACAACAAGTGCAGCAGCTACTTTGCCCTAATTCCCCCTCCAGGGGAGTCATTGAGAGATACTCTCCTTCACGATTGGCCCCCCAGTCTATTGCATACCTTTCCCCCCGATTCCTCTCATCCCAGTTTCTAAAGAAAGCCAACAGGTCGAAGAACAAAATAATTCTCATTGCCCCTTTTTGACCTCATCAGGTGTGGTTTCCCTTTCTCTGGCCTCATCTAATTTGGAAACCATGGACACTGGACCCAGACCCAGACCTTTTGTCCCATCCAGATGGACTAGTTCATCCGAATCTTCAAAATCTCAAGCTCACTGTGTGGCTTCTCCAGTTCCAGTGATTGCCAGGCATTCTACTCTCACTTCCCCAGTTCAAAGAGTTATTCTAGCCTCCCACAAATCTTCGACTAAAAGGTTGTACTTCAGCAAGTAGCAAAAAATTTCAAAATGGGCTTTAGAGACTTTCAGCACCAATTGATAAGGTCCTAGAGTTTTTAACATTGCTTTTTGAAACAAGAACATCTGCCTCGACCATACGAGTATATCTAGCTCCAATCTCAAATTTTCATAATGGTTTGAATGATACAATGTTAATGTCCCACAAACTTTGTAAAGCCTTTCTAAAAGGACCTTTGATGCTCAGACCCCCATACAAAGACCCTTCTGCACCCTTGGGAATTGAATCTGGTACTTCAGTCGGTAATTAGTTCCCCTTTTGAACCTTCTGCAACTTGCGCTCTGAAGTTTTTATCCTGGAAAACATTATTGCTTATAGCTATTACTTCCGTAAGGAGGATATCTATGCTACAGGCCTTATCTTGCAGACCTCTGTACCTTACTTTCCATAAAGACAGGGTTTCCTTGCAAACAAATCTTTCTTTTCTACCAAAGATTGTGTCTGAAACCAATATCAACCAGACTATTCAACTTCCAGTTTTCTACCCCAGCTTTTCAAATAAGGGTGAATATTGTCTACATTTACTAGATGTGCATAGACAATTGTGATTTTACCTTCACAGAACAAAGGAAATCAGAAAATCAGACCAGTTGTTTGTTTCTTTCTCTTCTGCTACTATGGGAAATCTGTTTCTAAAGTTACTCTATCTAAATGGCTTAACTTTCATTTATAACCAAAAAAAAAAAGTGCAACTATTGGGACCTGGTAAAGCACATTCAACAAAGGAAGTAGCCGCTTCTGCAGTCTTTCATTCCAGAGCTTCTATTGATGATATTTGTGCAGCAGCTACCTGGGCATCTCCTCATACCTTTGTTACTCATTGCAAGCTGGATCTGGTCTCTAGGGGACAGGTGTCATTTGGCTCAATGGTGCTCAGAAATATTCCTCCGTGAGACCTCCCAGGATTTAGGTAGCTGGGTACTCTCTCACACAGTCAAGGATTAAGTGAAGATTGACAACATCAGATGAAGACGTTATGTCTTACCATAACATCCCATTTGTGTTGTTGATCTTCACTTATCCTTGACATCCCCACCCTCTGCCCTTCGGTTTCTTGGTGGAATGGATCTTTCCCAAAAGATTGGCTTTCCCTTTTAGGACTACAGATATGGTCTCTGGTCTGTTACTTCCTGTCTGTCACTATTTTATGCAAACTTGATCTGAGGAAATTCTGTGTGGACCATTATGGGTAAAGCTTAGCTCGAGAGTTTTGGGGGGGGGCACGAGCTGGAATAACAACTGAGTCGGTTACGATATACGGAACCGAACCCAGTCAAGGATAACTGAAGATCGACAACACAGATGGAACGTTACAGTAAGACATAACTTCTTTTTCTTGCTCACTCTGGTGACATTGCTTGTAGGTTACATTTCATTATCTAGTAGGAGTTGAAGGAGATGAAAGAGGGGATTGTGGGCCTGTGCTTTGACACATTCATTGGCCACATGGAGACCATCTTAATGTGACTAGCAGAGTTGTAAAACTCTCTGGTACTCTCTAATGTGCCATCTGAGTCAAGACCCGGTGAGGAAGGCAGTCATGGTGGTGACTGACCTCTGTCTGCATCCTGCTCATGGCAGCATGAAAAAGATTCAGAACCTTACCCCACCCCAGTCATGATATCCCCCTTCCTTATGTGTCACCTTCCTTGCCTGTTTGTAGTCCTATCCTCTACATCACTACTTATCCTATCTCTGTCTGTAGGTGTACCTATCCAATGTCAACCCGATCATTGTGTTAGCCCCTCCCCTGCTGGTCTTTGTCTGTGTTTAATATTTGTTCATGAGCCCCTGCTTCATTTGTTCATGTGCCTCAACTTTCTCTTACATTCTTCCCTATCTATCCTTCTTGGAAAAAAATATAAAAACAGTCTGCAAAATTTGCTTTATAAACAGGTAATATGTGATATTCCATTTGAATCAACATTCAGATCTTTGACTGCTGATTGCAGTTTGTTGAAGTCTCCATGCTTCCTTTCATCTTATCCTGGGCACAGATTGAAATCTAAGCGTTACTTTTGTCTAGATCATGTGGACAGAGTTAAAAATTACAACATATTATTTAAATTTGTGCCTCTTTAAGCTAATTTAAAGCACCCTGATATTTCGGAGAGTGATGCCTTTGAAGAGCTTAAATGATCAAACAAATTCACACATAATATTTTTGTGACAGAAAACATTCTATAAGCACCATGACAAGCCAGAGCTATAAATCTGGCGGTTTTAAGAAGACAGAGTCAGAATATTTGCATGCCGAATATTCCCAGATGTTCACATCATGAATGTTTAAACAGCAGTTTAATTGTTTGCAATACATAAACAGATAATATTTCTAATCCCAGACTTCACACCTTCATTGGTTTGTGGTTACCCATTCATTCATCCAGATTATGTTTGAAAAGACTAATTCAAGTAATTTGCTTTATGTTGAGAGGAAGACAATTCCAAAGAAGTGCCGTTCTCTGTGATACCTATCCCTCCAACATGTTCTACTTCTGTTTCAAAAGAGATTTAGATCTTTTGAGCGTGTGTTTATCCTCCATTGGACTTGCAAAGGTGCAGTACGTCAAATGGTCTGTTGAGGCTCTGAAGGCAATGCAGAGATCACCTCTCAGTAGCCTGTATAACACTGAGAAGAGGGACAAGGCTTTAAGATGCCCCACATAATTTTTATGATTTAGGTTCTTAATGTACTTAGCAAGAAAGCATTGTGGGCATTCAAGTTGTGTCAGATGCTTGCACAGGTGCATACTGAAGGGGGCATTATACTCAGTGATTGGCCTGCTGAATGCAGAATACAGTGGAATGATTATTTATTTATTTATTTATTTATTCACTGACAATGGAAAGTCCAAGTCCAACTGGATAGAAGCCCATTTTCAGAAGACACCCAGGGAGAAAAGCACCAAATCATTAAAAAACATTTTAAGAACAATAATTTTACAATCTTCAAAAATAAAACAAAACCATCTACTGTTTAAATAATTATAGCAAATTAGATGTAATTTAAAAACATTGGTTAATTGATACGAGGTATATGACAATAATTTAATATTTAGAGAAATTTTAGACAGTTTGTAGAGAAATTAAAGGTAAGTTAGTCTAATACAGATAGGAATTATAATATGAAGTAAGGGAAAACAGTCTTATGGTATATTTAGAGAGAAAGACAAAGAAGAGAATTAGATAGCAGTAAGGAAGTAAGTGAAGAAGGGGGAGTAAGGAGGTATAAAGAATGAAAAGGTCCTTGTTCACATTTAGGGATATAGTTTATCCTGGTTTTGAGCAAGAACAGAGACAGATTTTGGCTAGGAAGTCTTTCAGAGTGGTTTTGAAAGATGGGAGGGAGGATAAAGACCTAATGCAGTGATGGCAAACCTATTATACGTGTGTCAAAGATGACATGCCATGACATTTTGGGTGACACACCAGCGTTCACCAACACCCAAGTTACCAAAGAAACTGAATGAACAAAAATACAAGAAATATGTGACCCTGCACTTATCTATTAAAAATCATGAAAAATGGGGCTAACGATAATACTAATGGCAACGGCTGCTTACTCAGGGATGAGCACAGCATTCTGACACAACAGAGAAATCTTCCCCTGTTCCTTCTGCCAGGACCAGCAGGAGTGTCTCTTCCTTGCCTACTGAAGGGACTCCTACATCTCCAGAAGATGTGGCTAACCCCTGGTCCACAGTGGCTGTAGGTGATACACCAGAGGGATCTGGGTAAAAATATGAGTGGTCTGAGGTATAACAAATGTCCAAAGCAGAGTCGCCCTCCTGCAAATGGGGAAAATTGCTAGTCTGCTGTGGTGGCAAAGACTGTTTACTTAACTTTTTCTTTTTGTGGCTGGAAGAGGAGCAACTGTGGACTGGTAGTCTGTTCCATGGTCAAGCCAAAAATGGGGCATTTTTTCTGGGAAAGACAAACCGCAAATGCCTGTAAAACAACCAGTCAAAGTCAACAAAAGTTACTTTTTTTCTAACAGAAAAACACAGTAAAAAGCACTTTCAAACATTATGCCAGCCTCACCAAGGAAAAATAAATACAGTTTCTCCAGAGAAAATTCATTTTAATTTAGTTAACACTACTTTTAAACTGACAGAAAAACTGAGTGCTCCATTTAAAAATACATTACAGTCCATTAAAACATAACACCTCTAGCTTTAAAATAACCTTCCTGAAGATGAAAGCAATAAAACATCAGCAAATATAAGAAAATGAAATGTTTTCTGTGCAAAGAGAATGTATCTGCCCACAAAGGAAAGCACAAGCTGACTGTCGTTCCTCAAAAGCCTCAGAGGAGCACAGTCTTCAGCAGTAGTAAAGCTATGAAGGGCTGGGCACCCATATTGTCTTTTAGTCAGCACAGCTCGAGCTGCTTAACAGTTTGAGTGCATGGAAGGTACCCTGATACTTTGGAAGCTGCTGACCAGTAAATCCTTGACAGGATATATAGCTAAGGCTACTGCAGCAGTGATGAATATGATGGACAGCAAACCCCAGCTTAGCTTCTAGTGGTCAGACATCTCATATCAAATCTACCAATGTCATTTTCACTGTTAATATGAGAAAGCAAGCAATCTGATATTTCACTGTTACAGTAAAGGCAAAGGAAACATAATCTTTGTTTTGACAAAACAATGAAGCATGTGTTCTTACTAAAAGAAATGCAAAGAATGAACATAAAAGTGCCAGATCAAAAATTTGGGAATAAAGATGTAATATAATGTACAGTGATTCCTGTAGCAAAATTTCAAATATCTTAAAGGGTACTAGGTCAGAATTATGGGATTTGCAGAAGAAAAATAAGACATTCACAGATATCATCAGATAACTTCAGAATGCTGCAGAAACAATAAATATGAAATAATCGTGAAGTTCCAGCAATTTAGAACATGCCTACTATTAGTTACAGAGCTGACAATAGTCTACATGAAGACTTGGCTAAATCTGAGTTGTTTGGTATGAAGACATTACCTTCTGAGCCTGACATAAACATCCTGCATTACAATGATCAGAACATTTCTGTACAATCACAAAGCCTGAAGTCACTACCACCTGTTAATGATAAAGTCACTGGCAAATCCAAAGTCAGTGCTGAAAATATTCACATTTTGGAAGGTTACTTAAGCAATAACCCATGACTGGCTGTGTTGGATTTATCCATGGTTGATGTGGTTTGATCATAAGGATGAAGCCTGAGTGATCAAATAAAGACAACTGTAGGTAAATCCAACACTACCCACACCCAGAAATGGATTTGCTATTATATAATGACAATATTTAAGAAAGAAATTGCTTACCTTTCTTAAATAATGCCTTTGTATAATGCTGTTGTAGCATTCCTCTGCATTATTTCCATACTTTTCTGCATCTTCTGAGGTACTGAGCATACATGTGGGACTTACCATTCCCATGTTTGCACAATATATCAGTGCTGTACAACAGAAGCATGGAGAAAGAAAAAATATATATCCATTGCTTGTTTTTGTTGTTGTCGTTAGTATGAGTCAAAAATGTGGACATTCTCCAAAAATCCAAACAGTTCAGAAGTACAACTGTCTGCTGAGACAGCACAGAATTACAAAGAAAATCAGGTATGTTTCTGTTTTTTTTTAGTTTTGCAGAATGTACCAGATTTTTCTTGTATTTGGTCTACTCTCTGGAGCATATATCAATAGAAAAGTTTGGTTGCTTAATGCTACTTCAATGGCTCGACTTTTTTCTATTATATACTCAATTTACAACAGGCACACTGGTTGGGGTGACCAATCAGCAAGCACATTTTTTAATACTAATGAGAAATTATTATATAACATGTATTACTGAATGGAAATCATTTTACCACTAAAGTAAGGGTGATGTCATATAATGCAATATATGAAGTTATAGTAATCATGTTATACCACATTAAAGGAGCTTAGCATAATCTGGGCACTGTCCATCCCACAGTCTTTGGTAAACTACTGCATTTGCAGGATATGTCTGGGTAAATGCCTTTTCTGTTTGAGCTTTCTGGACGTTTGTATTAACTATTTTTAAATTGCTGATGCAGCATTGTCTCACTAGTCAATGCACCCTGCAGCAGATACATCACAGCCTCGTACTGCTTTCATATTTATTTGGACTGGTACTTTTTCAAAAAGTGAAATCTCTCTAGTAGCCTTATAGTGTGATAGTGGAGCATCATATCACAAGTTAGTTTAAGCGGACTGGTCTTGGCCTTGCAAGGTTGTCAGCAATTCTATTTATACTAAGTCTATGCTTTAGGCATGAAAATTAAACATTTGAAAAACAAGGTTCTAGACTTCAGGACAATTGCATCTGTTCTAGTAGCTAAGACTCTCTGTGTCTTATTTTAGAACGCATATCTTCCTGAATGTTACAGTCTATGACAGATTCACAAGTAACCACAATGGAGCTTAATCATAGTTTCCTCTTCATGAATGTCATTCACATGACCAGCACTTTCCCACCATTTAGCTGTGACCCTGTGCAGAACTCTGCTTTCATCATTGTATCAGTCTGTTTTTACTGAGCTTCATTTATTAAGATAAGCCTGGAAACATGATGTTAGACTCCGTAATGAATCCATTAGCCATATTCTCGGAGTGACTGTTCCCCTCGATGGTCATGAGCAGAAAGCCCAGCACCACTGCTACCATTCTTTAAACATGGATTGTCTCTACTAGACACGAGAACTTTAGCATTTATGTCAGTTTAAATAGATACACAGTCACTATTTTAATTTAGCAGACTACTATTCTTTCAATGCACTGCCTATTCACACAGAAAATTCCACTTGCAGCTGCTTGTAAAGTAGATAAGATTTGACTTACATGAGAATTCAGTCCAGAAAAACAAACTGCTGGATGACTATCTTTAGCAGGATCATGTTTATTTAGCATAATAGTGAGAATCATCTATATTTAAACCAATGTATAACACAGGCAACATAAAATGAAAGGAACAGCGGAGCTAATCATAGTTTAAGATTATGCTATTATAGTAAATTGTAGCCTGCTTCACTGTGAAACAGGGATTATATGACACTGACTTTTCGCATTCTATAAACAAAAAAAAGCTGAAATATATACCAAGACAGATAAATAAATATGGCTTTTACAAGACACTGGATTTTTTTAGCTTGTTTGCTGGATTCTGATATGATACTGACTGCAGCAGGACCGTAAACCTTTTAGGGAGTATAGTAGTACACCTCTATGATTTGTGCTTCCAAAAGTAAAACAAATAATCTGCTATAGCATGCAAAAATGTGTCTTTCTTCATGTTTAACGTTTATTTCTAATTTTTTTCAGCACAACTTATTTTCCCAGCTAAAATTATTTAAAAATGTTTTAAAAAATCTTTTACTCTCCCCTTCCCTTTTCTGTTTTCGCCTGCTAATCTTTCAGAGCACTGTTTTTATGACATCATGTCATTCACCATGTCAGCATATTGTGTTTTGTAAACTGGGTAGCCAGTCAAAAGGCATATTTTTGAGAAGTGGGAGGAAACCAGAGCAACTGGATAAAAAATATATGGACAGAGAAAGAACATGTAAAGTCCATGGATAATGTGACCAGAGATTAAGGCTTGACTTCAAACTCCACAACTGGAAAGGGAGAACTTTTAATCACTAAGTACATACTGTCTAAGAAAGGATAGTAAACTAAAACCATAAAGAACTGAAGAAAATGCCCACAAGTATCCTTGTCAAGGAAAAGTATAAGAATGCTTCCAAAGTCACAATATAGATTTAATGATAATAAAAATACAAAATACAGACTACAAGAACGTTTAGCGTTTTTGTCCCTAATTATTAGCAGGACTTCATCATTTTCCTTGGCAAGGATACACGTGGGCATTTTCCTCCATTTTTTTATGGTTTTGGTTGTTGCTTCCAAGGCTTGTTTCCTGGTTGTGGTTCAAGCATAGTAAACTAACCAGAAGATTTGAAAGAAGACATTAGGGAGGAAGAAGTAAAAAGATGGCTGCAAGTATAATTATAAAAAATGCAATCGTTTTACGGTGTGGATTCTCCAGATTTAATACTACATTGCATCTTATTTTACATTGTTTGTACATTATTATGTTATTCAGACACAGATGTGATATGCTAGATATACAAGAATAACATTTTAGAATGGACATAGTACACAGAGCAACAGCATTATGCAGTAATACAATGGCACAACTTCTATCACAAAACAGCATCTGACAGCTCTTCTTACTGCATGCAAGAACTTTCACCCTCAAAAGCTTCTAAGGTGTCCAGTGTGGGGGTTGTTAATGCTGATAAAAATCTAACCAACTAATGAAGGGTGTAGGAGCGGAACTGCATATGGTAGGTGCCCAACAGTACATTACACAGGGAAAGAGTAATTAAACCCAGTCAAATAAATTTTTACTGTGCTTTCAATATCTTTAACATTTTAACAGAAAGTTTTGAATGGAATGGATTCTGTGAGTACATGTGATTGTGCATGTGTGTCCATCTGTCTGGCTAAGTGTACGTGTGAATATGTCTGCCTACTCAGTGCACTAGCTCCTTAAACTAATGTTCTTTTCAAACAGACGCTGCGGTATGTAAACATCTTTAGAGCTAATAGCATCTGGAAATGCTGCTGGCTGCTTGTTGCACCAAAGTCCTTCTGCAATGCCATCCTCCTCACTTTTGAGAATTTAGCTTGTCCATTGATTTTAATTTATTTTTTGTTAACCAAATAAGGGAACGAGTCCTTCTTAAACCATTTTCAACCATTACCAGGGTCACAAGGGCAAAGATAAATAATTTATAGATAACTTAATGTAGTCAGGCAACCATTACTTTTTTTTTCTGGAAGGAAAGAAAACCCACATAGACGTAAAGAGAACATGTACTGGCCAAGAGTGAGGCTTGATCCCCAGATTCTAGAGTTATGAAACAGATCTTACCATTGAGCCAATATACTGCCCATAGTAAAACATGCAGTTTAAGGACAGAAATATATGACATTCTGTCACTGGCTATTGTTCCAGAAGCAGAAAATATTATTTTGTAGTGTATATTTAAAGGGGGCAGCTAATGCCCTCAGCTGTAGTTTGACTTAATGATGGTCATGGTGTCCAGTACAGGACTAGCTAGTCATGGTGCTGCACCTTAGCTGGCCTGCACTATACAACTGGTTTAATAACCAAAGAAGCTGTGCAATAATGGAAAACATATTGATCCACTGACAGTAAATCTAATGAATGGCAGTAAATTGAAAAAAAATGTCAAAACAACTTTCTGTGAACTCAAAGGTATTTGGGAGGGGGGACCCCACATTTTCTGAACACACACACACACACACACACACACACAAACACACACACACACATATATATATATATATATATATATATATATATATATATATATATATATATATATATATATATATATATATATATATATATATATATATATATAAGCATACCTACTCCAAGGTCACACAACAGTGGAGAAAAGAACAAGCTCCACTGACTGCAAAGTTATTTTGGCAGCTTTTCTTTGATCTACTGGCATTTGGTAGATTTGCTGTCAATAAACTGCCAGGCTCCCAAATAATGTGGATATACTGGAATGAGATCATAAAGTTAAATATATGTACATGCAAGTTTACAAACTCCCACATCAATTCATTTTGGGGTACAATGAATCACAAAATAACACTTAGACTGGTATTACTACCATGACAGTTATGGGAAGGTAGGATGCCATAAAACATGCAGAGTTAAAGGAAAACTCCCCCTTAGAACTAAAAAAATCTTTTTTTTCACTCTGTCTCTGTTTTTTTTTTTTTTTTAGTTATTTTAACATCTCAGAATCACTCTGTGTATTATAGAATTTTAATATGTTTTCTGCAAAATGGCTGTCAATGAAGCTTGACATATCAATGTGATCTTATTTTTCTTCAAGCCTTTCTCTTTCCCATAATCCATTTTAAGTCTGTTTTATATGAGTCATGCTAGACACAATGAAATAGTGGTGTTTTCCCATTCCATTGACATATAATGGGATTAGAGTCAGTCACTGTCATCTTGTATACTGTCTGTAACAGGACTTGATTCTTTCATTTCTTGAATAGCTCTCATTTGTGTGTGTTACAGGGCTTGTTTTATAGTATACTAAGGAATTATACAGCTGCAACAAAAACAGTTGCTAAATTGCAGGCCTTTGTTCAAAGTATCTTTTTGTAGTCCAAGATGAATTGACAGCCCCTCCCAGTACACATTTGGTAAATGTGCTCATACTTTACAAGAATTACAAAAAAAAAATATTTCTGACTTTTCTCTAAATGTCACAGACATCTTTGATAGTACATTCAAGTCATCTTAAAATGCAAAGTTGTATAAAAACAAGCATTTAAATTTTAAATCTTAGCATTTCAATACTGTGATGCTGCTTATCTAAATTTGTCAGAGGGGTGACAACTGACTTTGAACCACTGAGTAATCTAATTGCCCTGTTTTGCTATGAAAGGTATGGTGACATTGGAAGCAGTTGTGAATTAGTGTAAATTCTCTTTCTCTCTGCCATAAAGACTGGAAAACTGTTTCACACCTCTCTGTCTTGTTTACAGCAGCCTAAGCTCATGACAACATATTCTCTGTGTCTGTGGTATGTCATGCAAGTATAGACAAATTCCTTTGCAACTTATGTGAGAAGTTAAGCTTAAAAAAAGTGGGTGGACTTTCTCTCCCTTTGATACCAAAGTGAGGAAATGAAACTTTTAGAAGATACAAGCACATTTCACATACATATATAGTACTAGAATCATATCTTAGGGAGAAAAACAACCTAAAAGTTGAGTTAAAGTGCAGGACAAGGTGGACTTTTCCTTTAAGGAAAAAAGGTTATTTGAAAACAATAAATGGGAAAAGATGAAGGAGCACATAAATGTTGCAGGATTTTGAGATGATATGGTCGTCCAGCTGCATTCGTAGCTAGGGTACCTTCACTGCAGAGTTCTTTCTCTATCTATATAGGCTTCATCAAAGGCTCTACCTTTATCCCACATCCCAAAAATGTGTCATAGATGAACTAGCAATCTTCCAAATTGTGTGTGTGTGTGTGTGTGTGTGTGTGTGTGTGTGTGTGTGTGTGTGTGTGTGTGTGTGTGTGTGTGTGTCTGTGCCCCACAGGACTGATGTTTGATCAACTGATGCCCTAGGAAAAAGGGCTCCATAGCACCCTCCCACACCACCTGGTGCCCCCATCTTGACATACCAACACCATCCAGATTACTGGAAATGTGCCCCTGTTAGAGCAGCGCTCTAGGTGGATGCCTAGTTGGCCTATGCCTAAGGCCGGCTACAAGCCCCTGTAATGGGCTAGCATGCTATCTATTTCACTGTCTTGCATCCACTGAGTACCATTATGGGATGTGGTTCCCCTGTAGTCCTGAAATGGATTAAGTAGTTATCAGAGAGTGAATGAAGAAAGGAAGGGGTGCACTTATATACACCTGTACAGGAAACTATAATCATAGAAATGGGAGGGTATCATCAATGACAGTAAAAATGTCAGCTGCCCTGATTTTGCCTTGTATTTTTGCTCTGTACCTCTCAAACCTTTTGATTTTCTGGAATGTCAGACATTAGGGTTTCATATTTTCTTTTCTTCAGAAAATGCATGCTGATGCATTAGAAACATATTTAAAACGTCTTCCTGATTTCTGGGCCTTTGTCTGCCAGTTATATGTGGCTTAGTCCAGAATTCTTCCACAAAGAAGTTGAGAGGTATGAATAACAGGTTTGATAACCTTTATTGTACAAAAGAAAAAAAATGGTCATAACTGCAAATACTTACTGTTGGAAAGTTTATGTATAGGTAAAGTGGCAATCATCAAATTGATGAGATGTCGACATCAATAGCATCAGCATGTTAATATTGACATGCTTCTTATGCATACTCTGATATTATTCCTCAGACTGTGCAAGTTTTAAAACAGTGTTTTTGCAGGTGGCAAGCCCCTTGCACCCCCACAACTTCTGCTAGTTATTTATTACAATAACGCGATCGAGCATTACCCGAGGAAAGGGCATATTCCGCAACCATGGGAATTGTGAAATCTCTCACAACCATCTGTCTGTTTTGTTCACCTAAGTGTGTTGACAAACATAGCTTGATTTAAACTTTAATCAACCACCTCCATGTAACATATATTTATTTACTTGTTTGTTTGTTTGTTTATTTGTGTATGGTTAGAATTTATTAAATCGCCAACCCACTACATTGCCCTATACTACATTGACCACAAATGTTTGAAAATCACTTAACTGAATAAAAAAAAAACATTTAATGATTTTATACAGGAGCAGTCACATGCCAGTCCCCCACACCCCCTGCTAATTATGTATACTAGCTTCAAGACTGCACAGTGTAGTGATCCCCCAAGCAAATGCTGGCATTTTTGATAAACCAGTATGTAACAAAAAAAGTTGTTTAACAAAGCATTCAATGTTTGACAAACCACACTGTACCCATACATATATGTATATGTAAAAAAACAAACCACAAAACACTCTCCAGGGTAAACGTACCACTGCAGGTGTAGAAAAAGATAAAAAACAATAAAAATAGTCCGAACAGAGGTAACAACCATGCAGAGCCAAAAAATATCACCCGAAACAGTCCTTAGACTAAAAACGAATCTTTACACTGGTAAGCGCTTTCGCTAGTAGCTTCTTCACACCATCAGTACGATAACATAGTATGACTCATTGCTCTAATATATTGTAGTACAACCAATCAAAACATTCAATCAAACTGAAATAAATAAAAAAATAAATAAATAATTCATTAAGTCAATGTGCAAAAATATAAAGAGACAACACCCTAATATATAAAAAGAAGAAATATATCACCCTAATGTATAAAATCTATCACATGTACACATATATTTTATTTTAACACGGCATGGGAGATAAACTCGCAACTATAATTATTACACTCTGTGAGGACATGACAGATGGGTCCATACAAAACATCAAATTGGATCACAGACCAGTCAGGTCTATGCGGAATGGAGAGAGTTTATTGGATAGATTTGATGCTTGTATGAGGAATGAAAGCAATCCCCTCCTCCTGTATGAGGTTAGTTCCGGTGAGATGGCATCGTCCATAGATACAGTGGAAGCCGAGAATTTGAAGAAAGCGATTGACACGCTAGAAACTGATTTTTTTGAAACTCAAATGGCTGCAAACTCAAAGGCAGCATTTTGAGGCCTACCTGAAGAGGAAGATAGTACCTCAAGGACTGTGCATCCTAAAGATGCCAACATATGGCTATAATTCATACCACACCTTTTGGCCACCTAACCTGGACTGAAACAATAAAGGCTGGAGGTGTGTCCATATTCATTAAGGATATCCACACCTCCAGGCTAGTTGCTCAGCATAATGCATCCGAGATTATCCAAGTGCAACTAACTCTGGGCAAGACCACAATCCAAATTGTAATTTGCTACAGATCCCTCACCATGACCCAGGATTCCCACTCCTCATTTCTTGATACACTGGAAAATATTAGGGTACAACCAACACCCTAATAATGGATGATTTCAACTACCCCACCATTAACTGGGAAAACTACTCATGTACCAACTCTTTTCAACGTTTTCTGGAATTCATAAATTCCAACACCTTGGATCAACTTATCCACACCTCCACCAGGGGTAGCAATATCCTAGACCTGGTTATTACCAACAAGGACGACCAGTGTTCCACACCAGAGGTCAATTCCTTGTTGGTCAGATCCGACCACAAGCTAATCAACCTAGACATCCACATCATGCCCCCACCCCCCATTAGGGAAACCACCGTAAAAAATTTCTCCAAAGCCAACTTCACACTTCTTAAGACAGAAGTGGCAAACTTCATGACACCCATGCAGGCAGACAATAGAGGTACAACTGCTGAATCCTACACAAATGCACTTTATAAACACTTACACGAGTGCATGGGTCATGCTATCCCTAACAGAACCAAGATGCTATCCTCCAAAAATAGGAAGCCGATCTGGTGGTCCCCTGCCATAAACAAACTCTACAACAGAAGAAAGAAACTGTTGCAAAAAGAGAGTAAAATCCCATGATTGAAGAAAAGTACAGTTTTATACCTACCATAAATGTAGATGTTCGAGTGTACACCCTGCTGCAGTCATCACACTTCGGTTATCCTGCCGTCAGGCGGTCCCGCAGTCAGCCGGAATTCCAAAGTCTTGGTCCGGCGTCGGTTGCTGTCGCTTCTTCCCTGACGTCAGAGCGCCAGGGGTATATATAATGCATCCAACGCCATTTTCTTCAGTTTTTCTTGCCCCAGATGTCAGATGCCCCCAAAAAGGGGGTCAGTAATTAGTACCAAATTAAGTAATTTTTGCACAAACACAAAATCCCTCCAGCTATAAGCAAATACATCAGGAAGGTATTGTAGATTTTTAGCCAGTTAGATCAGAGGGGATGGAGGGAGGGTAACCTGGACTGCAGCAGGGTGTACACTCAAACATCTACATTTATGGTAGGTACAAAACTGTACTATGTTCATCGTGTTACCCTGCTGCAGTCATCACACTTGGGTAGAATCCCAAAGCTAAGGATGGGTGGAGGAGTTATAGAGGGTTAGAGGAGGCTAGAAGGCCCTGCAGAACTGCAGTGGTGAAGCCAGCTCTAGTCTTAGAGTAAAGAGGTAAGTTTTAGTGTTTGGTAAAGGTGTGTACTGAACTCCAAGTTGCCGCTTCCAAAATCTCCTTGGTTGGAACCCCCCTGAGGAAGGCTGTAGATGTAGCTGTTGCCCTGGTAGAGTAGGGCCTAATGGTAGCAGGAACTGGTTTTCCATGATGGGTATAGCAAAAACGAATGCAATGTCCTATCCATTTGGAAATGGTTTGTTTTGATATAGCCTTCCCTTGTGAAGCTGTAGCATAAGATACAAAGAGCTGGTCAGATTTTCTGAAAGCCTTAGTTTTATCCAAGTAGTAACGAAGTTGCCTGTGAATGTCCAAGGAATGCAGGAGCCTTTCTCCCTTGTTCTGTGGATTTGGGAAGAAGGTGGGTAAGTGGATGGTTCGATTTAAAGCCACACTGGAAACCACCTTAGGCATGAAGGAAGGATTAGTTCGTAGAGAAACTCTGTCTTGATGGAAAATGAGGAAAGGTTCCACTGCCATTAGTGCCTGCAGCTCTGAGACTCTTCTAGCTGGTTATTGCTAGCAGCAGGGCAGTCTTCCATGATAGAAACTGTAGATCTGCAGAGAAAGCTGGTTCAAAGGGAGGTAGCGTAAGTTTTTCCACAACAAAATTGAGGTCCCATGTTGGTGTGGGTGCTCCCCTGGGGGGCCTAATGTTTTTTGCCCCTCTGAGAAACTGCCTTAGAAGTGGATGCGAAAATAAGGGTGGATCCGTGTTGTAGTGGGCTGAAATAGCTGATGCATGGATTTTAACGGAAGAAAAAGAAAGTCCTTTGTGCAACATCTCAGTTAAATACTGTAGAATCTGAGGCATGTGAGGCTGACGTGTGTTTTGGCCTTTAGCTTGGTTCCAGGCGCAAAACCTTTTCCATTTATCCGAATAGGTCTTCCTGGTGCTGGGCCTCCTAGCTTCCAGAATATCATCCATAACTGCTTGGGAAAGAGGAGCTGGCTGGATGCTTAGGTGATCTGCCATGCAGCCAGATTTAAGGTTTTGAGCTGGCTGTGAAGAATCTGATTGTTTTGCTGTGTGAGCAAATGGGCAATTTATGGTAAAATCCAAGGTGAGCCCTGGGCCATATTCCTCAATAGTGGGTACCAGTGCTGGCGTGGCCAGTCTGGGGCTATGAGTATCAGTCGTGGTCTCTTCTTTCTGACTTTCAGAAGCACCTTTGTGAGGAGAGGCAATGGAGGGAAGGCATATACTGTCAGGTTTTTCCAACTGAATGAGAGTGCGTCCACTTTCCAAGCTTGATGGTGCAGTGTCCTTGTACAAAATTTTGTTAGTTGATAGTTTTGAGGACTGGCAAACAGGTCTGTGTCTGGAAGGCCCCATTTTTGAGTTATCATTGCAAATACTTGTGGATCCAGTCTCCACTCGTGGGGATCCATGATGTTTCTGCTGAAGTCATCTGCCAATGTGTTCTTTTTTCCTGGCAGGAATTGAGCTTGTAACTGAACTTGGTAAGCCAGAGCTGTATTCCACAAGGTCATTGCTTGCCTGCATAGAGGGTAGGAGTGTGTACCCCCTTGTTTGTTTATGTCCCACATTACTGTGGTGATGTCCGTCCTTATTGTAAGTTGTCCTGAATGTAATAGATTCTTGAAGGCTGTCAGAGCATTCTGTACAGCTAACATCTCTTTTTGATTGATGTGCAGATTCCTTTGATCTGCAGTCCATATGCCTTGAACGCACTGTCCTGCCATTTGTGCCCCCCAGGCGTAGTCTGATGCATCTGTTGTCATAGTTTGCCTGGCTGGGGGCAAGGTGAAAGGCTGACCCTTGTTGAGGTGACATGCCTGTGACCACCATAGAAACTCCTGTTGTAGGCAGGGAATGAGAGATATTATTGTGTCCAAGCTCTGGCTGTGTTGAGACCATACACTTTTTAGGTACCACTGTAATTTCCTCATATGCAGCTTTGCAAATGGTATTAGTAGTATGCAAGATGCCATGAAGCCCAAGGCCTGCAGAATTTTTCTTGCAGGTAGTTGGGTCTTTGTTGCCATTGTTTTGAAATATTGAGTCAGTTGTAGTTGTTTGTCTGGCGTCAGATAAGCCTTCTGGGCCGTTGTATTCAAGCTGGCACCCAGGAATGTCATATTTTGTGAGGGTATTAGTTTTGATTTCGTTTCATTTACATTGTACCCCAGGCAACTTAGAAGATGTTTTACAAAAGCCAGATGTTGTAAGAGGATGTCCTTGCTTTCTGCTTGGATGAGGCAGTCATCCAGGTATGGGTATATTTGAATTCCTCTTTGTCTGCAGTATGCAATTACTGGTGCCAGGCATTTTGTGAAGACCCTGGGTGCAGTAGATAAGCCAAAGGGCAGTGCAGAGAATTAGTAATGGGTTGAACCTGCAATGAAGTGGAGGTATATTCTGCAAGTTTGTCTGATAGGGACATGCAGGTATGCCTCCTTGAGGTCCAACGTTACTAGCCATGCTTTCTTGCCCAGCATGGGAGGAAGCTGCTGTAGTGTTAGCATCTTGAATTTGGGTACTTGTAAGAAGGTGTTTAGAATTGAAAGGTCCAGAATTGGTCACCAGGCATTGTCGTTTCTGGGAACTAGAAAGAGTCTTGAGTAAAATCCTTGGCCTTGCTCTCGAGTAGGTACCAGTTGAATGGCTCTCATGTGTATGAGAGCTGTAATTTGTTTTGTGCCTCTGCCCATTGATTTTGTGGCAGGTTTGGCATTCCTCTTTTCATTGGCAAGGTGTGAAAATGGAATCTGTATCCTCGTGAAATTATGTCTAGGACCCATTTGTCCTTTGTGACAATGTGTCAGTTGTCTGAAAAAAGTGCGAGTTTTCCTCCCAAGGGGGCTGTCAAGAGAGTGTTGTTTGGCCAGATGAGGTGCAAGTCATTGAGTTTGCCTTCTGGTAGTCTGGGACCTGTCTTCTCCTCCCTTCTGTGTTGCAGTGCCCCATTGTCGAGGTTTGTACTGGCCTTGTGGTTGTCCTCTGCCTCTTGGACGTCTGTATTTACCCCTCTGTGGTCTGTCAGTAGTTGGAAAGGACCAATTTTTTGTTGGCCAATTTCTGCTGAAGTGAGGGGGCTGTACCTGTAGAAAATCTTTGACTGCCTGCATAGATTTTGCCTTATCCTCCAGACTTCTTCTGCTTTAACTCCAAAAAGAACATCCTGTTGTAAGGGAGCATCTAGAAGCTTTGCTTTAACATGATCAGGCAGAGTTTGTTCCTTTAACCAAGCATGCCTACGTATAACAGGCCCAGTCGCAGCTGCTCTGCAGGAAGCCACCAAAGAATCAAACCCACATTGTAAAGTATGTTTGCCCACCTGTTCAGTTGCATGCAAGAGATCCTGCATTTCTTTCAATTCAGACTGCTGAGGGAGTGTGCTCATTTTTTGTTTTAACTGAGACATTAGAAATTGCTGATATTTTAGCATGTGGAATTGGCAATTTAGTGCCCTCATTGCTAGAGTGGCTGAGGTGTAAACCTTTTTCTCCCACCTGTCTAGTGCTCTGAAGTCCCTTTCAGGGGGTACAGGATTTTTTGCCATAGAAGCCTTAGCCCCTTTGGGACCCTGGGAGATGGTCTCAGGATCAGCAACAGGGCTTTTATAAAGGAATTTGTGGGAATCAGGCACTCTATAGTATCTGTCAGGTTTGGCTGGAGCAGGAGGCAAAGAATCTGGGTTCAAACTGGATTCTAAGTAAACATCATCCACAATGTCTAAAACTGGGGGGTGGCAAGTGGTCTGTGCTGGGAGAGTAAAAGAAACTCTCTGAGCCTTTTCTTTGAGTCAGAGTAGTCCTGACCTTCCCAGTGAAAATGTTCCCTCATAGTGTGTAAAGTTTCCCCAAAGGAGTAGTCTTCAGGGGGAGAAGCTAAGGGAATGGAATCCTCAGCATCAGAATCTTCATAAGGGGAGAAGGAGTAATCTTGGTCCTCAGAGGAGCCTGAGGAAATAGACACTTGTTCAGAAGAGGCATAATCTTCCTCTTGTCTAGGCCTTTTGTCGGGTGGGGGTTGGGAACCCCTGATTAAAGAGATCAAATCTTCAGCCATTTTGAGCATCTGTTTCTTAGGCATGGGGCCTTGAACTGGAGACTGAAGTGCAGTCTTTTTAGGTTTAATAGGAATCTTAGTCATAGGATACGTTTTTATGGTGAGCGTTGTCGGTCTGAAGACGCCTTCAGAAACCGAAGGTGTTTCTGCAGTACCGACATCTTTATCAGCAGTGTCGTCGGTAGGGGCTAAACAAAATGGCTGCATCTGGCTAGTACTTTCCGACAAAAGCTCCGAAGCGGTCTCGGGTTCCAGATCTGCGGTAGTCAGGGGCTGCATCAGAGCCTCACTGAAGACCGGTGAACTGGAGACCGGACCAGCCGAGGCCTCAGAGTCTGGATTGGGTCTAGGCTGCCTGTCCTTATCCTTGCGTTTTTTGTGCACGCCGGTAGTTGGTTGCTCCAATGGCATAGTGTAGTTAAATTTTCTACCGAAGTAGTGTCGTGTGAAGTCAAAGCATCTTTTAATAGTACGCTTATTAAACCTAGCACAAAAACGACAACCAGTGACGTTGTGGTCTGGGCCTAGGCAAGGTATGCAGTAAGAATGAAAATCCTTATGAGGTATTTGCTTCCCACAAGAAATACAATTGTTAACTTTTTCTGACATCGGTCTGAGGCAAGAAAAGTTTCCCCAATGGGGTACTTAGCTTTATTGAAGACTTCGGATCTGAAATTTGACTTCGAAAATCTCAGGAGTCGGCCGACCGGCACTTGCGAACTGCTTCTGCTTCAGGCACCGCGCGGCAAGAAAGACTGGAGAAAATGGCGTCGGATGCATTATGTATACCCCTGGCGCACTGACGTCAGGGAAGAAGTGACAGCAACTGACGCCGGACCAAGACTTTGGAATTCCGGCCAACTGCAGGACCGCCTGATGGCAGGATAACCCAAGTGTGATGACTGCAGCAGGGTAACACGATGAACATCTCTCTGGTCAGCCCCAGTAAGAAGCTAAGATCCCTCATAAAATCCTCCAAAGCTAGTTACGAAAACAAAATCACCACTGATTCTAAAGACAACCACAAAGCATTCTATAGCTATGTCAAGAATCTCAATGGCAACACTCAGATCTGCTCTGAGTTACAGCACAATGGCTCTAAATATACAAAACCAACTGATATTGCCAACATTCTGGCAGATAGGTTCAGTGCTAACTTTACCCCCCCTCACCCCCTAAAGGGCCCATTTCTATACCAGAAGAATTAAAGTTCCTGTAATCACAGCTGCAGAGGTAAAAACCACACTCTCCAAAGCCAAGAACACAGCATCCATGGGACCTCACAACATCCCAGGCTGCATACTACATGAACTACAGAATGAACTGGCACCCCACCTAAGCCCCATGTTCAATTATAGCCTCACCTCAGGCTTTGTGCCCACTGAATGGCACACAGTGACAGTTATCCCACTCCACAAAGTGGGAGCCACCACGGACCCCAGGAACAACCGCCCCATTAGCCTAACAAGCCTAGTCTGCAAGGCCATGGAACTTATAAACAAAGACATTGGTAATCTCCAAACTCTGGACCCCACCCAGTTCAGGTCTGTAAAAGGCAGATCATGTCTCCTAAACCTGATAGACATCTTTGAAGCAGTCACCAAAGCCATAGACAAGGTTAAGGTGGTTCACCCAACCTATCTAGATCTCGCCAAAGTTTTTGACACCATCCCCCACTCTGGAATTATAGATAAGCTCATTAAACTAGATATAAATCCCTATGTCACAAGATGGCTTGCCAACTGGCTCTCTGACAGAACTCACACTGTGAAAGTAGCAGACTCCAAATCCAACTTCAGACCAGTGACAAGTGAAGTACCACAGGGTTCAGTCCTGGGTTCTCTCCTGTTTGGTATCTACTTTTCTGAAGTACAAGCTAACACAGAAGGTCTTTGGCTAACGAAGTTCGCAGATGACTGCAAACTAGGAGCCATAATCAAAACTCCTAATGATGTGGACATCCTACAAAAGGGCCTCACTGAGACAGATGCCTGGTATCAAGGCCATGGCCTCAAGTTCAATGCCAGAAAGTGCAATGTCATCCCCTTTGGTAAAAACTCTGTACCCATGAGCTACTACACAGGTAGTAGTCTACTTAACACCGAAAGTGTGATGAGACCTTGGGACACAGGTGGACAGTAGTCTCTCCTTTGATAATCACATCGCCACAGTAGTCAGGGAATCCTTCTACATGGCACACCTCATCACAAAAGGTTTCTCATCCAGGAAAAAACAAGGTCTTTGTTCCCCTCTACTCATCACTCATTAGACCCATTATAGAGTACAATGCCCCTTTTGGTATGTACCTCACAAGACATCTACAACAACTGAAAAGGCCACAGAAATACCTCACAAAGAGGATTACCTGCCTCAAACAGATGCCCTATGCAGGAGGATATCTTGTATGCAGACTCCAAATCCAACTTCAAACCAGTGACAAGTGAAGTACCACAGGGTTCAGTCCTGGGTTCTCTCCTGTTTGGTATCTACTTTTCTGAAGTACAAGCTAACACAGAAGGTCTTTGGCTAACGAAGTTCGCAGATGACTGCAAACTAGGAGCCATAATCAAAACTCCTAATGATGTGGACATCCTACAAAAGGGCCTCACTGAGACCGATGCCTGGTATCAAGGCCATGGCCTCAAGTTCAATGCCAGAAAGTGCAATGTCATCCCCTTTGGTAAAAACTCTGTACCCATGAGCTACTACACAGGTAGTAGTCTACTTAACACTGAAAGTGTGATGAGACCTTGGGACACAGGTGGACAGTAGTCTCTCCTTTGATAATCACATCGCCACAGTAGTCAGGGAATCCTTCTACATGGCACACCTCATCACAAAAGGTTTCTCATCCAGGAAAAAACAAGGTCTTTGTTCCCCTCTACTCATCACTCATTAGACCCATTATAGAGTACAATGCCCCTTTTGGTATGTACCTCACAATACATCTACAACAACTGAAAAGGCCGCAGAAATACCTCACAAAGAGGATTACCTGCCTCAAACAGATGCCCTATGCAGACTGTCTTAAAATCCTCCAGCTTTACTCCGTCGCATATCGCCTTCTCAGAGGTGATCTCTGCCTAACATACAAAGCTATGTCAAACCCAGAGCTGTTGGACATGCTCCACTTAAAGAAATCCCAATCCCTCTGAGCTACATGCTCTAGGGACCTAAACCGTGTCACCACAATAAACAGGACATGCTGGAGGAAGAGATTCTTGTCCCAGAGACTTCCCATACTCTGGAACAAACTACCTATCTATATCAAACAAAGCTCCTCATAAGCACTCTTCAAGAAAAATCTTGATGATTGGATGGGAAATAGGAAATTCACCCCAGGGATCACCTCTGTGGCTCTGCTTGACAGGGGCACAGGAAAATAATTTTCTTTGGTGGCGAAAGCCAGGGTACCTTTTTGGCTAGGCTTATATAGGCCCTAGGGCCAATAGCCTTGTACCTACCTATGAACCTATGAATCAGTAATGGGTTGGAGGATATCTTGTATGCCAGACATAGGTCAACTTTTAGCAGTCTGTAGGATGCCGAGTATAGTGACAATGCTCTGACATGTTGTTTAGGGCTTGTATCCTTTTAGTAAGGTATCGCTGCGGGCATTCCTTTTGTTGCATGCATATGGACAGATAGATGCCAAAGGGGACATTATATTCAATGGTTAGACTTATGAGGGCAGAGTAAAGGGGGGCAATGACATCCTAGATCTACACACAATCCCTTTGTTTACACATAATTGGAATATTAGACAATATTATGCAACATATTCATTCTCATTTGTTTTGTTTGTAATTCAGAGGCAAGTTAGGAGACAGTAATTCTGTTTAAATATCATTTGATTAAGGTATAACTCGGAAATTATTAATGGGTTCTAAATCTTTAAACTTTTCATTTATTATTTACTATCTGCAGGTAAACAATGGGTAGCAAAATATGCAAATGATGTGAAAGATGCATCTTCATTCTGCATATGGAGTAAATGGATTGAATCAAAAATTTCATTAGACCAGTTTGTGAACAGGGCTACCCTAATAAACTTATATTTGAATGCATTCATATGTTGTATAGTGCACTTACATTAGAAACCATAATTTAAAGTATAGATTGCATAGTAAATATTTTGAAGTGTTTCCAATACTAAGAAAGAATTAAGAATAATATGAGATTCTGATCTGCATTTTAACAAATATATTCGATATTTCTTTTAAGGGGCATACAACTATATTTAATAAAGTCATTCAAAATTTGAGATAAAAGGTGTAGGCTCCATTTTGTATCATATAGTAAATTCAAGGTATACTGAATAATACTCTGCTGGTAGTAAGAAATGCACAATATATTGTTTCTCATGCCATATTGAAAATTATAGTTTCACTCAGATCTGCCACATACTTTATGCTCAATATAGTGCCAAATATTCCCCCGGATTCACGAAAACTTGTACGGAGTGCAAGATGAGTATAGGAGCTCACGCCGGCAATATGTCTGCCGTGCGATCCAGGAACAGCCGTCAGGGACGTGCACGAGAGCTGCTAAAGCTACTCTTGCACGGACAGCGTCATGGTATGTAAAGTACCTCATTTGCTGGTGAAAGCCATGCAAATGACGTAAATGTGCAATCCAGTAAACACTAACCTGTCCGTGGAAGATTAGTGTTACCTGCAGAAATGTACTCCATTGGTAACGGAGTACATTTCTGCAAATAGCTAAACGGAGCTATGACAGCTCCAAATAATGGATGCATACAGTTGAGGAAGCAAGCCAATGGCCAAATATAAGGCCATTGGCATTTTAAAATGTTTAAAAATGTAAAAATTTAACTTTTTTCCCAGATCTCCGATGTTTAAGCATAGCGCAGCACCGCGCAAATGTGCGGCACTTATAAAAACAAGAAAATAATTTAAAAAAAGCCAAAAATAGGCATTTTCACTAAAAAGCTTATTCTGCCATGCAGGTGAATGGCAGGCTGAAGACAACATGGCCACTGACTAGTGGTTGCTAAGTGGGGGGGGGGGGAGCTCAGTGTGAGAGATGTAACAATGCATTACTAGGCAATCCTATGCAAATGAGGATAAGGATAGTGAATCCCAATTTTTCGCAACATGTGAGGCATGTCCCAAGAGTGTAAGAGTAGGAGTAGGTGAGTAGAAGACTAGAATATAGGTGACATCATGAGGGGGTGTGTCAGACAGGCTGTAAGCTAATTGGAGCACAGTGGCTTGTGTTTGCCCTGAGTTGCTCAGGATTGCAAAGAGGTGTGCCTGCAGATGTCCTATATGAAAACCTCAAACCCAAGGTGCACACTGTTAAAAGATAGGAAACTCCTTGCAAATATGCACACAGTGTGTGCTCTCGTGTGTGCGTGTGTGCGCGTGTTTGTGCTTGTTTGCACTGCACTGCCCCCAGGCGGAAACAGAAAGGCAAAAGGTAGGAAAAGAAGTAGTAGGAAGTTACCCAAGGAGAACTAGCAGAGCTGCCAGGTGAAATATATCAGAATCAGCCAATTACACAGGCAGCAGACTAGCCCAGCCCAGCACTTTAAACTCTGCAAACACCATTCCCCCCTGTTTTTCTCAAGAACTCTGCAACACTGCAGTATACAAAGAGGGAAAGCTTAAAAATCTTAAGTTAGACAAAATGTTAGGGGCTGCTCTTGCTATCATAAACCAACATGTGCAAGGTGCTGAGGGTGGTGATGTTGTGAATGCTACTGAGCAACCCACAGTGAGGTGATGGAGAAGAGTGTACAGACCCAGGGTAACCAATCAGGGGCTACATGAGCTGGAGATAGTGGAGTGCTATACAGTGGACAGGGACCTCCTACAGCAAATTGTTGAGCTGTGCCAACCATGCCTCACACACAGAACCAACAGAGGAGAACTCATCCCAGTGGATACCAAAGTATGTGTTGGCCTAAGAATACTAGCTTCAGGTACCTTCCAAAGACCAACTGATGATATGATGGGGATTTCACAGGCATCACCCTCCAGGGTACTCCACCAGTTCCTGGATGCCATGTCAGCACATGTCGGTGACCACATATATTTCCCCAACACCCGTGAGGCATTGGCCAGCAATATGCATCTTTCTCTCCAAATAGCACAATACCCTGAGGTAGCATGTGCAATAGACTGCATGCACATATGCATCAAAGCACCACCCGGTGAGCAGGATAGGGTCTACATCAACCGCAAGGGCTTCCCCTCCATCAACTGCCAGTTTGTGTGCGATGCCCAGGGCATAATAATGAATGTGTGTGCTGGATGCCCTGGAAGCTATCACGATTCCCACATTTGGCATCTGACCCAGCTGTACCAGTTATTTGCCAATGGGGATATTCCCTATGGTCACCTAGTAGGGGATGCTGGATACACACACTGGAGCCATGGCTGATGACACCCAACAGAAATGCACACACACCTGAACAAGAACTCCATAATGAGGCACATGCACAAACAAGAATCATAATTGAGCGTGTGTTTGGGATGCTCAAGTCATGGTTCCGGTGCCTGGACACATCTGGTGGAGCCTTGCAGTACTCACTAACTACATGTACCCAAATTGTTATGGTATGTGCCATGCTACACAATATGATCCTGCGGAAACAGCTGCAGCAGAAACAGCATGGGGCAGGGCCAAACAGCCCCCCACTATTGCCAAGGCCTACACAGGTGCAGCATGACTCGGAAGAGGAACAACCTGAGCCTGCCCCAGTAGGCAGAATGAGGCGTGCCCAGTATGCCCTGGCCTTGGCAAAGAGGCAACGCATAGCACATACACTAACTCAGTAGGAACCCTGGAAATGACACCTCCCTCTGACTCACACATACAGATGCCTAACAGGTAGTGTCAAGTTAGGCATCTGTATGTGTGACACCACCCTCTGACTCACACATACAGATGCCTAACTTGACACTACCTGTTTTCAAACATGTATAGGGAGTGTACTATGTGCATCCGACATAGGCAGCCCTGCAGCACCACCTGAGGCATGAGTACCCTATTTTAAGTAATATAAAGCACTGCTAAGCACATTTTACCAGTACTGAGCATATTTAAATACAATTGCTTGTAGCTGCGCACCGCGCTAACAAGCACAACTTTGGGCAAAGTTGAGCAACGTTGGGCAAAGTCGGGCAAAGTCGAGCAAAGTTGGGTAAACATGCTCACATCTGCTTTACTGTTCCTTAACCAGTCAGGTCTGCCCAGCAGGAAAATAAAAAGCAGTGACAGGGCTCAAACTCAGGATACTGTGCACTATAGTCACAGTACTGAACCACTAATCCATGATAGCATTTTACTGGCACAGACACAACTTAAGTCACTCACACATACCAGTTGGAGGGTCACATACCTAACAGTCGCAGCCAGCAGGACAATTGTAGACAAACGCAAACACAAACAAATGCTGTAACCTCCCCCCAGGCCTATGCAGACAGATAACAGCAGGCCAGGCAGTGTGATGTGGGTTGGGTAGGCTATGAAGTCACAAACTAATATGTGTGTAACTGGAAGCTAAGATCTGTAGTACAGTGGTATGCCTCAAGCCAGTACAATAGACAACAGTACAGACTGAAATGGAGTACCTGACATAGCAGTGCAGGCCTAGCAAATGTGTATAAGTGTCAGGTGTACCCCTCATCCTATGTACACCCACAGTAACAATCAGGTGTGCCCCCCCCAGGTAGAAATGTACATATAATAGCTGTCCCTCCTGTATGTAGAAATGTTGATAAGTCTATGCAAATTGACTCATGGAAGCCCTGCAGGCACAGCATTCTTCCTGTTGATGTACAACACAAAGGTGAGCCCTGAAGTAAAAAACAACTTTATTTTTCACACACATATAGTATATATGCCCAAAGTGGGCATGCTCACACACTTAAACAAATTTAGCAAATTTCCGTCAACAACATACTGAAAGGTCATACTGGGCATGCTCACACACTTAGGCCATGTCTGAGTACAGCAGTGGGCCACACATATCTAGCAGTTGCAGTTCTTACTCCAGACACATGTCACTATTCACCAATCCTGCCTTGCGCACACAGTGATATGAAAACAGACCCATATAATATATTGGACCCCTGTCATAATCAAACTATGTAATACAAGTACTTAAGTTGTTCAAAGAAAGTTAAAATTCAAAGATCAATAAATCTCTGATCAGTATCATCAAGAAACAGTGAGCACTCCTAACATTATCCAAGCCAAGCTCTGCCAAAAATATTGCCAAAAATTCCATAGAGAACCATGAAGCTTTCTTTAGCTATGTCATAAATATCAATGTAAACTCATATATGTTCTGAGTTAGTGCAAAGGTTAAATGAATACATGTACATGACTGACATTGCCAACATCTTGTCAGACAGGTTCATACATATTTACCCCCTCTCACTGACAAAAGGGCCCATTACCATACCTGGAGATTGTGAAAACCCAGAAATCACATATACAATGGATAAACAGCTCTATCCAAACCTAAAAACATGGCGTCTATGGGATGACATGGTGTTCCTGACTGTGTCATATGTGAACTCCAAAACAAACAGACTCTGCACCTGAGCAGTCTGTTGAGACTCACTCTCTGTACAGGATATGAAACTGTTGAATGGGTTGCAGCAACCTTTGGCACACTCCACAAGTGTTGGTGCACAACAGACCATGGGAACTATTATCTTATAAGCCTAATAAGCCTGATCTGCAAGGCCATGTAGTCCATCATTATGGAACTCATAAACAGAGCTATTGGGAGCCTACAAACACCCAACCCTACCCATTTTGGTTTGGTCAGGGGCAGATCATGGTCCAGAGATCTGCTAGACAGTTTTCAAGGCAGTTACCCAGGACATACATCAATGAAATGAGCTCCACATGGCCTACATAGACCTTAAAAAGCCCTTTTCCAACATCCCACACACATGTCGTATCCACAAAATCAACAACCTGTGCATAAACACATATGTCATCTGATGGATTGCCAACTGGGGCACAGATAGATCCCACAACGTAAGAATTGTGGTCTCCCTGTTGGACTGTAAGCTGGTAACAACTGCTGTCCCCCATGGCTCAGTCCTGGGACCCCTCCTGTCTGGTGTATACTTTTCAGAAGTACAGTCAAACACACGAGGGCTATGGTTAGCAAAGTTTGTGGATGACTGCAAAAAGGTTGTCATAATCAATGTTTGGGACAACAGAGACATCCTTAAAAAGGGTCTCAGTCAGACAGATGTGGTGTCAAAATTATGGCCTCGAGCACAGTCATACAAATACCATATAGGTGCCAACACCCTAAATATGGAGGTAATAATAAGGGATCTATGGGCACATGTGGATAGTCATCTCTACTTTCAGAAACACATTCACAAAGTGGTTAGAAAATCATGCTATGTGTTCCCACAAATTGCCAAAGTCTTTGCATGTAGGTCAAAGAAGGTTCCCTCTACTCATCAGTCATCAGACCCATCAGAGAGTACCACGACACACTTGCGATGAATCTGACTAGGCACCTTCAGCAGCTGGAAAGACCACTGAAGTACTTCAACAAGAGGATTACTGGCCTCAAACAGTTGTCCCATGCAACAAGACTGAAGTAACTCAGTCTGTACTCTGTTGCATACCGTCTACTCAGGCGATCTCTGCCCAACAGACAGGTCCATGTCCAATGCAGAACTGATGTACATGCTCTATCTGAAGTAAACCCAAGCTCACTGTGCCACATGCTCTAGGGATGTAATCATCACAACAATAAATAGAACATGTTGGAGGGATACATTACTAACTCACAGATTTCCCTTGCTTTGGAACAGGCTCCCAACCTACATTAAGCTGAGTCCCTCACTGACACTCTTCCACAGGAGCCTTGATGAGTGTATGTGAAACTGAACTGTCACACCATGGATCACTTCATCAGCTCTACTACACAGAGGCATAGGGAACTAACCCCAGGTGTGGTGATAGCTGCACACTCTGGCTATATTAATATATGCCTTCAGGCAGATAGCCTATTACCTACCAATGTACCTATATATGTAGGGGGAACACAGTATAATAAGCCAAAGATGGATGGGTAGAGATGTGTGTAAGAGGGTGACCATGACAGGGAGCCATCCAGGACTGTCCCACCCAGCACACATCCCCAATGGCACAAAAGACATGAGGTGCACATCTCACCCACTGTACATAATAGCCACCAGTATCTGTAAGCATTACAGTGCATGTGCCTGTTGCTGTACAACATGACTGTACAATGAAGTACACATCTACTATCTGTAGACATGTACCTGTCACATAGATTCACAGGTATGTAGCAGACTATCTTCACGAAGGCATATATTAGCCTAGGCAAGTTGTGCAGCTTTCACCACCCCATTGGTTAGTCTCCTAAGCCTTAGTTCTAATAGTTAGTACCCTAAGCCCCTTTCTAGTGGGGCTGCTGATGTGATCCCTGGTGTGAATTGTCTGTTTCCCATCCACTCATCAAGGTTCCTATTGAAGAGTGTCAGCAAGGGGCTCTGTCTGATGTACACTGGGACTCCATTCCACTGTAAGGCAAGTCTCTGGGATGGTACTCTATACCACCAGCATGTTGTATTCATTGTTGTGATGAGGTTCATATCCCTGGAGTGTATAGTGCTACTCAATTTTGTTTTCCTTAGATGGAGCATGTTCAACACTTATGTGTTGGACATGGCTCTGTATGTTAGGCAGAGTTTGCCTCTGAGTAGGTGGTATGCAGCAGAGAACAGATTTAGTTTTTCGAGTTGTGTTGCATAACACAACTGTTTGAGGCCAGTAATCCTCTTGGTGAGGAACCTCTGTGGTCTCTCCAGCTGCTGGATATGCCTAGTCGAGTACATCCAAATGGTGCATTATACTCAATGATGGGTCTGATGACTTAAGAGTCGAGAGCCACCACTACCTCTTTTGATCTTGATGCAAACCCTTTGTTGATTATGTGGGCCACATAGGATTTCCTAACCACTTTGGCAACATGGTTGTCAAAGGAAAGATGACTATCTACATGTGTCCCCAGATCCCTTATTACCTCGTCAGTTTTTAGGGGGTAACACCTATGTGGTAGTTAGTGGGTACTTTGTTTTCCCCAAAGGGGATTACTATGCATTCTTTTGCATTGAGCTTGAGGCCATGATTCGGACACCACACATCTGTTTCATAGAGTCCCTTCTGGAGAATATTTGTGTTATCCAGGGAATCTATTATGGCAAACACTTTACAGTTCCCAGCAAACTTAGTCAACCACAACCCTCCCATGTTGGCATGTACTTCTGAGAAGTATATACCAAACAGGAGGGGCCCCAGGACTGAACCCTGGGGGACACCAGTTGTTACCGGTTTAGAGTCTGACATGTAGCCAGCAACTCTTACTTTGTGGGATCTATCTGTGAACCAGTTTGCAATCCATTTTCTGATATATGGATTTATGCCCAGGTTGGTGAGTTCATCTATGATACCTGACTGGGGAATGGTGTCAAAGGCCTTAGTGAGGTATAGGTAGGCTGTGTGGAGCTCCTTTCAATCATCTGTAGCCTGGGTAACTGTCTCAAAGAAATCCACCCAGTTCAGGAGGCATGATCTGCCTTTGACAAAGCCAAACAGGGTGTGCTCAACTGTGTGAAGGTTCCCAATGTCTTTATTGTTGAATTTCATTATGATTGGCTCCATTGCCTTGCAGATCAGACTCGTCAGGCTCTTAGAGCAGGAATGCCAAGGGTCTGTTGTGGCTCCACCCATGTGAAATGGGAAGAACGTTGCTGTGCAACATCCTATGGGTACATATCCTGTAAAGAGGATGTAGAGAGAGGTGTAGGTATCCTTGATGAATATGGATACATCCCTGCCCTATGAGCTGTCATCCAGGTTCTGATGCTGGAAGGTATGGAATGAGTAGTATCCTGGTAGTGCTGGTGTGCTCTCTGGAGCCTTGAACTAGGTTTCTGTTACTGCACAGATATCAATATTCTCCATACTGAGAAGTGCCTCGAGTGTGCGCATTTGGAGGCTGAGACTTCTGGCAATGAGTAGCATTTAGCTCACTTTGTGGTTATTTGTGTTGGTTACGGGGTTTGGTTTGTCCTGAGTGACCAGTGTTCCACACCTGAAGTCAACGCCTCATTGGTCTGATCCAACAATAAGCTAATTCCCCTAGATATCCACATTCTGCCCCCACCCCCCATTAAGGAAGCCATGGTAAAAAATTTCTCCAAAGCCAACTTTATGCTTCATAATACAGAAGTGGTGAACTTCATGGTACCCATGCAGATGGACAATACAATTACGACTACTGAATCCTACACAACTGCACTTTTTAAACACTTACATGAGTGCATGGATCGTGCTATCCCAAAGGGAACCAAGAAGCTATCTTTCAAAAAAAGGAAGCCAATCTGGTGGTCCCCTGCCATAAACAAACTGTACAACAGAAGGAAGAAATTATTGCAAAAGAGAGTAAAATCCCATGAGTGGTGGAGCTCCCTGGTCAGCCTCAGTAAGAAGCTGCGATCCCTGATAAAATCCTCCAAAGCTAGTTACAAAAACAAAATCGCCACTGATTCTAAAGACAACCACAAAGCATTCTATAGCTATGTCAAGAATCTCAATGACAACACTCAGATCTGCTCTGAGTTACAGTACAATGGCACTAAATATACAGACCCAACTGATATTGCCAACATCCTGGCAGATAGATTCAGTGCTAACTTTACCCCCCTCTCACCCATTAAAGAGCCCATCTCTATACCAAAAGAATGCAAAGTTCCTGTAATCATGGCTGCACAGGTAAAAACCACACTCTCCAAAGGCAAGAACACAGCATCCATGGGACCAGACAACATCCCAGGCTGCATTCTACATGAACTATAGAACGAACTGGCACTCCACCTAAGTATCATATTCAATCATAGCCTTACCTCAGGCTTTGTGTCTGCTGAATGGCGTACAGCGACGGTTATCCCACTCCATAAGGGGGGAGCCACCACAGACCCCGGGAACTACCGCCCCATTAGCCTGACAAGCCTGGTCTGCAAGGCCATGGAACGTATCATGGAACTCATAAACAAACATTGGTAAACCCCAAACTCTGGACCCCACCCAGTTCGGGTTTGTAAAAGGCAGATCATGTCTCTTAAACCTGATAGACTTCTTTGAAGCAGTCACCAAAGCCGTAGACAAGGTAAGGTGGTTCACACAGCCTATCTAGATCTTGCCAAGGCTTTCAACACTATCCCCCACTCTGGAATTATAGATAAACTCACTAAACTAGATATAAATCCCTATGTCACAAGATGGGTTGCCAACTGGCTCACTGACAGAACGCACACTGTGAAAGTAGCAGACTCCAAATCTGACTTCAGACCAGTGACAAGTGGAATACCACAGGGTCCAGTCCTGGGTCCTCTCCTGTTTGGTATCTACTTCTACTTCTCTGAAGTACAGGCTAACACAGAAGGTCTTTGGCTAATGAAGTTCACAGATGACTGCAAACTAGGAGCCATAATCGAAACTCCTAAAGATGTGGAAATGATACAAAAGGGCCTCAATGAGACAGACGCCTGGTGTCAAACCCATGGCCTCAAGCTCAATGCCAAAAAGTGCATTGTCATCCCCTTTGGTAAAAACTCTGTACCCATGAACTACAACATAGACGGTAGTATACTTAACACCGAAAGTGTGATAAGAGACCTTGGGACACAGGTGGACAGTAGTCTCTCCTTTGATAATCACATTGCCACAGTAGTCAGGAAATCCTTCTACATGGCACACCTCATCACAAAAGGTTTCTCATCCAGAAAAAAAGAGGTCATTGTTCCCCTCTACTCATCACTAATTAGACCCATTATAGAGTACAACGTCCCTTTTGGTATGTACCTCACAAGACAGCTACAACAACTGGAAAGGCCACAGAAATACCTCACAAAGAGGATTACCGGCCTCAACCAGATGCCCTACACAGACCGTCTCAAAAAACCCCAGCTTTACTCAGTCGCATATCGCCTACTTAGAGGTGATCTCTGCATAACATACAAAGCTATGTCAAACCCAGAGCTGTTGGACATGCCCCACTTAAAGAAATCCCAATCCCTCCGAGCTACATGCTCTAGGGACCTAAACCTTGTCACCACAATAAACAGAACATGCCGGAGGGATAGATTCCTGTCCCAGAGTCTTCCCATACTCTGGAATAAACTACCTATCTATATCAAGCAAAGCTCCTCATTAGCACTCTTCAAGAAAAATCTTGATGATTGGATGGGAAATAGGAAATTCACCCCGGGGATCACCTCTGTGGCTCTGCTCAACAGTGGCACAGGAAAATAATTTTCTAATTTTCTTGGGTGGCAAAAGCCAGGGTACCTTTTTGGCTGGGCTTGTATAGGCTCCAGGGCCAATAGCCTAGTACCTACCTATGAACCTATGAACCTATGAACCTTTGAGCCTGGCCTAAAAAAAGGTAATATGGGGACAGCAAGAGCCTTGGCCAGTATTCAGAAGCATAGGGGTGACAGGTGCAAACCATCTCTAGCGAAGCAACGAGGCTTGTCTATCATGTCATCACAGCAGACAGAGACTGGATCCCCTTTGAATGACACCAGAAGCTCAGCCAATTGTTGAAGTTTATCATCTTTCTGTTATACTGCAGTATCATGTAGGTGAAGGTAAGATGCTACTCAAGGTCAGGGTCATACCAGCCTGGGCTACATGATTATAGAACTACTATACATCTCTTGTCATGTTGTCCTGGGAGGTATGTCTCAGATAATTCACACTGACATGTACAAAGACCGAGTCATATATGTACCAGTTCTGGAGTGATGTAAGTGCTTGTGTTATGTGGCGGATCATAGCACCTGACAGAGAGCTGACAGTAACCTTCCCCTTGTCCAGCCTAGTGAGTGGAACATCTGTGTGCCTGACTATGGAGTCACCTATTACTAGTGTGCTGGGTATGTTGTTTTGCCTTAGTGAGGCACACTGCTTTGGTGTATTATGTGTTTTCTGGCGTGTGCTTGGAGGTGCATGTTGCTTGCTTGTCTGCATAAGAGGACACTTTGTCTTTTTCAGATTAATATTTGTATTCTCCAGGTATGGTAATGTGTATTTATGTGTGTGTTTTGCTGGTGCTTATATTGTAGGTCTATGTGAGACTGTTGGTGTTGTGCTTGTATGACCCTATTCCTCTTGACTGTATTGTCCAGTATTGGGTTGGCAGAGCTTAGCCACCAGTTTGACCCTGTGTGTGCCAGCATGTGGTGCATCAACTCATATATGATATGAACAAAAATCAAAAAGTCGACAAAGCAGCTGAACAAAAAAATAGATAAAAAAACTGCTCAAGGCTTGGAAAATACAAAACCACGGACTAGTGTATATGATATGGTTATGGCCTATGCATACAATACACTCACAATACACCTAGTATGATAAGCCTGCTGAGGTTAGCAAATGTGAAAAACCCCTTTGGACAAACTGTCAGCGAGTAATGTCTGTTTTGCATCCTGCAACTCCATATTGCTTGCTGAAGTGTAAAAAAGTATTTGGTTTGGATTAAGAACCCCGCACTTGCCAACTGTATATGTGTGTGTCTGTCTCTCCCTGGGGAGAGAGCAACCTTTTTGGAGACTACTCTCACCCCTTAAAAGTGACATACTCATCTTTGTCAAGTCTGATGATGTCACCATCCTACAAATATACCTGTGGGAAGATGAAATCCTAGTAATGTGTATAGCGCATCATGTAAATACAAACTGCTATAGTATCATAATGTAGTTAGGTAGGGGTTTGAATCCTGCACTTGCTGACTTTGTGTGTCTGTCTGTTTCTCCCTGGTGAGGAAGCAACTTTTTTGGAGACTACTCACACCCCTTAAAAGTGATATACTCATCTTTATCAAGTCTGATGATGTCACCATCCTACAAATACACCTGTGGGAAGTTGAAATCCCAGTAATGTGTATAGCGTGTTGTAAAAATGCGTAATTGCTGTAGTATCATAATGTAGTTAGGTAGGGGTTTGAATCCTGCACTTGCCAACTGTGTGTGTGTGTGTGTGTGTCTGTCTATCTCCCCTTGGTGAGGGAGCAACCTTTTCGGAGACTACTCACACCCCTTAAAAGTGATATACTCATCTTTGTCAAGTCTGATGATGTCACCATCCTACAACTACACCTGTGGGAAGGTATAATCCCAGTAATGTGTATAGCGGGTTATGTAAATGCATATTGCTGTAGTATCATAATGTAGTTAGGTAAGAGTTTAAATCCTGCACTTGCTAACTGTGTGTGTGTTCCAGTTGTATGAGAGTGTGTGACACCGTTGGTCAATGAGGAGTGGGTTTTGATTTTTCTAGTGTATGGCATATCACAATGACAACTGTATGTGCATAACACATGTAAGGTAGCTGTGGGGCAAAGCCATATACATACATGTGACCTCAGTTTTTTTCATAGGTGGGTACTCTGCTTTCTCCACGAAAGCATCTGTTAGCTTTGCCAGAGCGTGCTGGCACTTTCCAAACCTTAGGTCACTTCTGTATGCTTGTGACAAGCTTAGCCAATGCAGTGATCCCTGGGCTACATCTTCTGTTTCACATCCACTCTTCACGGTTTCTATTGAAGAGTGTGAGTGAGGGTTTATGCTTGAGGTATATTTGAATCCTGTTCCAAAGCAAGCAAAGTCTGGCAAAGATGACTAATCATTATAGGTGTGCAACAACTTCTGTGGATCTGCATGCAAACCCTTTATTGCTTATGTGCTCCACAGAGGGATTTCCAAAACCCTTTGGTAATGTGATTATCAAAGGAGAGATGACTAAACACATGGCTCTATGTATACATTAGTACCTGTTCCATATTTTGGGGGATACTACCTATGTGGTACTCTGGGGATACTTTGTTTTCTAAAAGTGGATAACTATGCTTTCTTTAGCTTATAGCTTTACAGCATGATTTTGACACCAGGTATCTGTCTCTATGATACCCTTTTGGAGAATGTGTGTGTCATCTGGAGAATAAAGTATAGCCCACAGTATGCATTTTCATCAAATGTGGGCAGACATATCCCTACTGTGTTTGCTTGTACCTAAGAAAGCTATATGCCAAACAGGAGTGGTCCCAGGACTGAGTGCAGGTGAATACCACTTGTTACTGGCATAGAATTGTACATGGAAGCTGCAAATGTTACTGTGTGTCCTACATCTGTGCGTCAGTTGTCAATCCATCATCTAACAATCGTTTATGGTCAGTCTGTTGAGGTTATGTATAATACCAGAATGTGGGATGGGTATGAATTGCTGGTGAGCTATAGCTTGGCTGTGTGGACCTCCTCTCCCTCACCTATAGCCTTGTTAACTGGCTTGAAGTCTACTAGGTGTAGGAGCCATGATCTGGCCTTTAGAGAACCTAAGTGGGTATGGTGCAGTGTCTGCAGGTTCATAATGTCTGTGTTATAAGTTCCATAATGCTGTGCTCCATAGCCTTCCAGATAACATTTGTCTGGCTTATAGGGTGAGAGTTTCCAGGATCTGTTGTAGCTCTACCCTTAATCAATTTATGTTAACATTTGCACCGGGTGTGACAAGGGTGGACAGGATTAGGAATAAGTATATTAGAGGGTCAGCCCAGGTTTGAAGGTTAGTAGACCAAGCCAAATAGGCAGGATTACATTGGTTTGTACATGTGCTGAGGAGGGATGCAGAGTATATTGTGAAATAGATGCTAAGGATGAAGCCGCCAGGTAACAGGAAAAGAGGCATGCCTAAGATGAGGTTTATGGATGTGGTGAGAGAGGACATGCAGGTGGATAGTGTGACAGCACAAGATGCAGAGGGCAGGAAGAAATGGAAACAGATGTGGCAACCCCTAATGGGAGCATCCGAAAGGAGAAGAAGAAGAAGAAGTTGTAGCTCAACCCTTGTGGACTGTGAACACCATTACAGTGCGTCATTCCACAAGTATGTAACCTGTATAGAGGCTGCATCTGAACAGAGTGTTTAGGTGAGTGTTGACTTCATATGTCAGCTTGTGTATGACACAGCCAGGGACACTGTCCAGTACCATTGCCACTGTGGTTTGGACTTTGGTAAAGAGATGTTTTAACTAGAGTGTCTGTGAATCATCAGGTTTTACATTCTTCAGGTCTGGAAATGTGGTCCTTGTGGAATGACAGGGTGGTGAAATCCGTATTCAAACTGTCTGACAAGATATTGGCAATGTCATTCAGATAAGTGTACTTTGTGACCATTTACATTAACTCTGACCCGATCTGAGATTTCCCCTCTAGATTATAAACAACACTAAAGAAAGTTTTAATGTTGTCTTTGGAATCCTTGCCAATTTGTATGTTGAAGCTTGCCTTGTATGATAAATGAGTGCTTGTATTTTCCCAATGATACCGACCAGAGAGGTTATCCCTTCTTGGTATGTAACTCTTTTTTGGTACAACTTCACACCTTCTATTATATATTTAGTTTATGGCAGGGGTCTATGAGACTAATGCACTTTTACTGTATAAGTGAGTTTTTCTTGTGTTTGTGATAGCACGGTCCATGCAACCCTGTAGGTGAACAGTGTGCATTACTAAAGGATTATGCAGCTGGGACAGTGTTAACCATAGAAATGCAAACCAATGACAGATAGCAACAACAGCATCACCCACAGCACAGTGTCAACCCGTGCCATACACACACATGCATACTCAAGTTCCAAAATGTGTGTAGTACAATGCTTACTGGCCACCAATAGAAACTATGGAGTGTTAACACTGTCCAATACAGGGCATGTCACCCTGCCCATGTGTCCAATATGCATGTACATGCAGACAGTGCACCTGCACCATGTTCACAAATGGACACCTGCAAACCTGTGTTGCACACACCCCACACTATACTGTCCACTGTGTAATGCATGCTGACACAACTACACACATCAGCCAAGTGGCACATGGGCAAACAAAACACAATTGGAATAAACACTGGTGAAAACAATACAACATTGCTAATTACAGCTTTAATGCATCATGCCTGCTCAGCTACACCTTCAAGGATATCATTACACTTTACTGCTGGCAACATGCTACACATCCAACCATTGCTATACTTTATTAAAGTCACCCTGTGCATCAGCACCGTGTTAGCCTGTTCCTGCATCAATGTTACAGATGACAGGAGGTGGCACAGGTTTCATCATATGCACAGGGTGTGTTGTTGGTTTGCCTGAGGCCTACACTGAGCCATACAATCGACATGTGTGTGTGAGTGTGTATGTGTGAGGGCCATGAGTACTGTTATGGGCCAATGTTGATGTCATGTGTGCGGGTATATGTTTGCCCTAGGTTTCTGGTTTATGTGTGTGTCTGCATGCACACAGTTCTACCATGTGGCTGCCATATACGGGGATTTGTGAGACAGCTACAGACTGTACCTGGCAGGCTTTACAGATCACCGTATCTGGCCATGGATACGGAACCTGTACCTGGCAGGGGTGCTACAGACAGTATCAGGTACTAATACAGATTGAGTACTATCCTCAGAGATTGACAAATGTTCACTGGATCCAGTTCCCTGCTGGGACTGGCCAGAGCCACATGCACGTGATCTGCTAGGACGGTCTATGGACAGCCCCCCCCCAACATTGCTGGAGCTGGTACTCGCACTACGGGAGCGGCTGTGACTTGCTGGATGTCCACGGCGACCTCCAGCTGGTGATGTTGCTGACATACGTCGACGTCTCAACTGTCCCGCACTGTCCTGACACATGGACATGACATTGGGGAGGACATCCAATGTCTCACCCCAACATCTATCAATGACCTCAGTGTAGTTACGTATGGCACCTGCTAGGTCACAGATACTGTCATTTACAGGGGTGTAATGATGCCTCTGTGCCCTTAGCCCCTGTCTGGTGTACCACTCCATTTGTGTCTGTGCCTCCATGAGAGCCTGGAACATGCATGTGATAGAAAGAGGTGTGGCACATCTGCCAGGGGCATGATGACCAGCAGTACTCTGACAAGAACCCCTGAGCATCTGCCTATGTGGTACCATTCCAGACATCGGGCTATGGCTGCTGTGTCCTGATACATGTGCCATAGATACCACACTGTCCTGGCCAATGCCAATCGTACACTGTCCCTCAGCTAAGGGCAATGGTGATGATGGATGTACAGGCAGTATGACTGTGCGCATGGATGGGGTGGAGACTTGTGTACTGTCAATTGGTGGCCCATCAACAGACCCTGGCAAACCTGCCTGTATCTCAACACACCTATCCTCATGATCACTGTCTGTGTCAGTGACATCAGGTTCCCTGCTGTACTGAACCAGCCCCACCTTGCACCTGTGAGAGGAAAACAGAAAACACACTTTAAGACCTGAACATGACTTCAGACCACATGCAGACATGCACACATACAGACATGCACACATGCACACACACACACACAAAACTACACTCCTCCTGAAAGCAGACGCACACAACACCAGCAATCACAGAACATACACAAGGTGATGGTGGAGTACAGTATCACAAGCAAAGCAGTCATATCACACCTGTCAGCATGCAGGACATGTGTTGCTCAACAGCATGCAGTGCAAGTGTAGTCAATCCTTGTTACTAACAGTATACGTGGCTTTGATGCATGTGCTTTGTTATTAGGTGATGGCCCTCCCCGTGGAACATGATGCATACATGGACACAACATTGCTGTGCAGGTATTCATAACCCTGTGATGTACTGTGTACCATAACTCACAGGTGTACATACCATTGCTAGATGTGTATTTGTGTGTCAGATAGGTATCCAATGCTGATTACAGCCTCTATGTCTTTAGCAAATAATTGTGGACACGTGTTAATTGTGGACACGTTTCTAGCACATGCATGATGAGTATTCACACAACATCATCAGTGGTGCATGGATAATTGATAGAATACCATTCGGCCACATACCCAATGCACGGTACTTATGGTGAGTGTAGATCATATTGTGGACATGCCAGTCTCATCCATGACATGGCATGCTAAAACACAACTGCATATTTAAACACTTCAATATGTGTCATATGACCTAGCCACTCAATAGCATCACAAGACATATATGTGTCAGTTGTGCAAATGGTGATTGGTATGCATACTGTTTAGAGGTGCATATGTGTGCACACATGCATCATTATGGTGTGTAGCAATGACAGCTATGTGTAGTACTGTGGTTACAATAACTGGATGGGGTATAGTACCATAGGCCATCATCATGAAGCATCATGTGGTCACTCAAGGCTACATATGTTTCACAAACCAGCACAAATCATGCTGTGCTGGAACTGTGCTACCTTGGCTAAATTCACCATTTCACAACCAGTTGTTACGTGAGTTTGTAAGGAGGCCAATAAGGAGCATTCCCTGACATGAACATGTAGTGTGTTGCAGAGTGTTTAAATGCCCCAGGCTAGGCCTCTTCCCCTCAGGTATATTCTGTGTAATGTGTGGATGAGATTTTGGATACTGGAGTGTGTCTTTACAGGGTGTTTAGGAATCCTTTATGTGTAGTATGTTAAAATGCTCTGTGTATGACATAGATGTGTATGTTATGTGGATGTTGAACATCAACGGTGCCTATCCAATGGTCACTACAGTCTAGCCACATTTGTTTGAGATGGTCTGGGTATTGCATGTGTTTGAAGCTGCTAATCACATTAGTGAGATGTGCATGCTCTTTTACCAAACATGCACAGCATGCATTATGGGTAGGTGTGTTACATGTGTACATGGCCTACACCTTAACTATGACATGCACTTTTTATTTCCAATAATAAATGTAGAACATACTCACCAGCATCTGTCCGCTGCCTTGATGTCACCCCAGAGGTACCTACATAGAGATGAGACAGTTTGTCAGTGGCCACAACTGTGGCATTGCTACTGTGTGTTTGCAATCTTACAGTACAACAGTTTACATTCACAGGGCTACAGATTATGTTCCAAATGATCAGTATTGCACAACAACAGGCTCCACATCTTTGAATGACATACTCCACATCTCACATATGCATGATATACCAATACAGATAACAGTAGTCTACAGATATGCCATGTTACCTGCATGCTCTATATGTGCTTGCTGGGTGGCGCCAATCTCCATCATGGTGTATGTCTGCTGCTGTTGTTGTTGGGCAAGTGCCACCAGGCTCATGAGCAGCTCCTCCACTCTGGTGAGGGGGGATGGATGCTAACACCACCCCCTGTTGCAAGCTGTTCCATACGCATATCAGTGGCACGCTGATGGACATGTTGGAGAAGATCACTGCAGTGGTGGAATACCTGCTCATATGTGCAGTTATGCAGGCCTACCTCATTGACCCTGCAGACAAGATCTTGCCACAGGGGCTACAGATGGAATAAGGCACATTTCAGTATTTGCAAGTGGGTTTTCAGAAGGGTAAGCACAGCTTATAGAAGTTTAGCAACCTATAAGCTAACTGAGAGTGAAACACTGTAACTGCCACTTATCACTGTTCACCCCACAACTGCTTGAAAGTGCCTTGCTTACTCTCTATCCAATGAACCATGCTCTGCACAGCAACAAAATAAAATCACTATATAAGACTATACAAGAGTACCTGACACACTGTATGCAACACGATGCACCACCTAGCCACAGCAGATATACATCAAGCTGATGTGCAAAGAAATATATCATCCATCACAATCAGTGTAAGGTCCAGTAAATGTATTAATATTATACCACACAACTTGTTAATGCCAAACCCGTGGCCAAAATATGTGCACAATTGGGAATATAGGTCACATACTGCTGTAGTACACTATGAATGTTGCTAGATACACAGTTATATGTATTACCACACATGTAAAGGACATGTTACAGACATACCCACACACATGTCAGACATAATTACAGGACACAAAGGTATGACAACCCAGATAAGCTTTCAGTGTGTACTATACAGTATTGTGTGTCAGTATTTACACAACCTTAATCTTGAGAAATGTAATCTGTGATGAATACAGGGACCACACAAAACAGTAGATGCAAGCAATGTGGACATACACCATACTTTGCTGTACAGGCCCAGAGCTTCAATTAGTACTACAGCAGACACAGGATTTGCATTCAACATCGGTACCAATCAATAATCATACATGTAGTGCTTTAGCCTCCAATGACACACCCTAGTTAAAACCAAGGGACTTAATCACACTGTATGCAATAGCACTTGTTCTGCCTAGCAACAAAAAGCACAGCTTTTGCTAGGATCAAAGCAAGGACCCTGAATACCATAACATAAACAGTTTCCCAGTAAGCTATCCCACAGATACATATCTTTGACATAGTCACAAACATATTGACCATCACAGTCAGTCAACAGTACAGAGAATCTATTGCAACAAGTAGATGTAGATATGTATAAGTATATATATATATATATATATATATATATATATATATATATATATATATATATATATACACATATACACATCCATTTGTCTATATATATATATATATATATATATATATATATATATATATATATATATAGGCACATATACATTTCACCTTTCATAGTGAGAATATCAATTACACAAAGGATGTAAGGTGTACAGTAATGTAATAACATCGCACAGTCTTGGGATAAATGCATTGAAGGCGTTCACAGCCCAGGTAGCCTTAGCAGGCCTTACTGGCTTCAACATTGCAAACTGAATGAACCACCCACAGTGTTTAACCACCACATGTCATATACCAGCACTGTATGCTGTCTTGTTTGTCACACACTAAAACCTACATACAAATATGCGCATACTAACCTTCACCAACATATATATCCCCCCCTTCGCAAACAGTTGCAATATGTCCCCTGCTCTATACACATATACAGATGTGAATATATATGACACATATATATTTCGCTGTATATGTGTGGCATACACACACATGGTCCATATTTTTGTAAGTCCCTGGACCTCACAGCTGAACTGTTGGGCCGTGCTGCAACACATACAGGTGCCACATATGACCACAGACTAACATCAGGGGGGTATATATGGCAACAGATGTTAGATAAGCATACTAGACAGCTACAGCACCAATGCTAAGCTACACTTTAATATGACTATCATGCATGTGTTGTTCTGTCACACCCATGTTTATATAATGTCAGTGCTAATCCCCCCAACAGCCATTGGCCACACTACTGTACAGAACACAGATAACATGAATCAGATATTTGGCATTTAATGCTGAGCTACACGCTTCATAAGTATGTCCCACCGCCCACAGGTACACACAGTATTGTCCATAGCAGTAGTTAAGCAGAACATCTGTACAGAAAGAAATACTGCTGACAATTATGAATGTTTCACATTATGTAGACTATTCTTCAATAACATCTACTACATGCCAGTAAATACATATATGTCACATACCTTTCCTTTGTATAATTTGGCAATATTTCTTTTTCCTTTTCTCTCTCTCTTTCTCTGTCTCTCTCTCTCTCTGTCAGTCTCTGCAATAGAGTGATTGAGTTTGTTGGCAGAGATTGAAGCCTGCTTTTGTAGGAATTGCACATGAGCATGTGATGGCCTCTGAACCAATTAGTGCCAACCATTTGCTAATTGCATGCATCCTGCTGTGTAGTAATTGAAGTAATCACTGTCATAGCAACCCAGTACTCTAAATTGCTGAGTCATGTAGGCATGGCCCTTTCAGCTTTCCAAGATGGAGATCATCCTTGTTTGGTGTGGACATCATTATTTAAGACAGAAGGTTGGTATAGTTCTTATATCAGAAGCCAGGGGTGTAGCCAGAGATTTACATTTTGTACTCAGACCTAATGTTGCTGCTTCCAGTACCCACTTGTCAGTGTAGAAATGTATTCACCCCTCAAAATGCTACCCCAAGATACATGGAAAGATGTACTTTCTTTTCAACTGTTACAATTAACTGCCATACAAAGCTAGTTATAGAGATGTATTCCTTTGGCACAAGAATTGTTTGTGAACTGCTATACTATGAATATTCATTTACACAGTTCTAAACATTTTGTGCTTTTTTAGTGCTAACATTAGCGCGAGCTGCTCAGAAAAACTGGACACATTTCAGTACAGTGAGTATGCTTACCTACATCCTTGGTAGACCCTGCATACACAGCACAGGTATATTCTACATTTGGGTAGGGTTGCAGAAGTACAGAGAGCGTAAGTAGTATTGTATGGATTTTATCTTGCTGGACTTACAGGGTTGCTGTGTACATGTTAGTTTATCAAGGCATGTAGTCTGTCTGCATAACTCCCAACTGTGGACCTATCCACATGATAGCCAGAGAATAGCCTGTTAATTTTTGTCTGTGCACCACACAGGTCTTTTCAGCAATAGAGCAACGGCATTCTTACAGTTGGTTGCTACCAGTACATGGCTACATCCATTTGTATTTCAGTGTTTTATTCCTACATAAGGGTATGTTTCCAAAACTCCTTCCAAAGCTATTTGCACAGTGTATAACAGCAGAAAGGCTAATATGCCTCTGTGTTTCTGCCTCTGCCAGACCTCTCAACCAATCAGGTACATATTTGAACAGAATCAGGGAAAAGTCAAGAAAAACTCAGGGACAATCAGGGACACCTTTAAAACATTAGTGCTACTAAGTTGAAACATTGAGAGAATCAGAGCATATGAATTAATACACCTTTTCTGAAGTAAAAGAAGTGTATAACTCTTAATTATTGTCATTATTCATTAAGTGTAATTCACCAACTTTCTGCCCAAAGTCAGTAGTTTTTGGAGGGATTCAGAGGGACAGAGCTAAAATTTGGGACAAAATCAAGGATGTCCCTGAAAATTAGGGACAGTTGAGAGGTATGGCCTCTGCCCTAAACAGATATGCCAGTGTTTGTCCTGTTGTGATACTGTGTGGGGGTTGTAAGGTGATGGTGTAACATTATTTCCTGCTAGAATGGCAGCTTCTCTTATCACAGTCATGTAATTTAATCCCACAACTGTTGGTCAACATCCACAGAACAAGTTGTGTGGTATGGTATTCCTAATTTTCCTTTACATTCACTCATTCTGATGCATGATATAATTATTTAAGCACCAACTTGATGTATATCTGCCGTGGCTTAGTGGTACTTCATGTGGTGTAGTGTGTGCAAGGTCCGGGGTTTGAGACTTACAGAGGTGTTTTATTCTGTTCCTGATCAGAACAAGGGCCCTCACATACAGAGTTACTAAGGCACTTTTAAGCAGTTGTAAGCAGGTTTGCGCAGGTTTGCGCAATGATGCGAATTGCTTAGCCAAGCGCAAACACACGCAAACCTGCTAACTACTGCTTAATAGTGGTTACTCCTGCTCACCCCTGCGCTAATTTCTTTGAAAGAAAGGAAAAATGGGGAGATAGGAAAGTGGTGAAAAAGGGGGAAAAAGAGGGAAAGACAGTATGGAAAATAGCTCGGGATGTGCAGGACAGGTGAAGGGAAGGTCCATAGCTGCCCATTTCTTCAACAGCAACAGCTGTGCATATGCAGTATATTTGGAGGTAGATATGAACCCCTCAACCCCTGAGAGAGGGGTGAGGACAACAAAGTATGTTGTAATGCCAATTAAATAACATTTCATGTGTCCAGTGGACATGTGTGCAAAATGGGCAGCTATGTATGGAGTGTCATTTTTTTTTTTGGGAGCAGATTACCCTTTTTTTTTCAGGTGAGAGTGGAATGTGGGGTAGGAGAAGTAGGTATATTTGGGGAGATAGGTTGGGCAGGTAAACAGACAAGACAAACAAGACACATACAGGGGCGGTATATGACACATGTGGTGGGTGAACACCTTTGACAGGGAGGGATGTTTGGAAATCGCAAGCCCTTGAGCCCACAGATGGAAACAGTGGGACTGAGGTCCCCACCCATGGGTAGTCACCACTGCACCTTCACGGCCCAGAAGGTAGCTGTGCTGGGGGCTGTGTAGGAGGGGCAGGCTGACCCGGGAGTTGCATCACTCGGGCCTCAAGCTGGCATAGAGGTTCTGCAACAGAACGTTAAATCTCTCTACGCAGCACAGCCCGGACCTTATGTGTCTGTTAAAAGTGCATGTTTGTGAAATGCTGTCTTGGCTTAGTGGTTAAGTACTGTGACTATAGTGCACAGTATCCTGAGTTTGAGCCCTGTCACTGCTTTTTATTTTCCTGCTGGGCAGACCTGACTGGTTAAGGAACAGTAAAGCAGGTGTGAGCCAGTTTACCCGACTTTGCTCGACTTTGCCCAACTTTGCCCAACGTTGCCCAACATTGCGCTTGTTAGCATGGTGCGCAGCTACACGCAAAGATATTGCGCTGGTTAATGAGGTGAGCAGCTATGCGCAATTGTATTTAAATATGCTCAATACTGGTAAAATGTACTTAGCAGTGCTTTATATTGCTTAAAATAGGCTACACATGCCTCAGAATGCATAAACATTTCACCTTCATATATATATAATTCGTGCACTACTACATTTAACATTTCAATGCTTTTTACAAAACTTATACATAAAAATTGTCAGGAAATATTTTTGTATACAGATTTCCCACAGAAAATAGAACGTGCAGTAGTGGGACTCGAACTGGGAATGCCTCCTCTTTGTGCGAAGGCTCTAACGACTACACTATCACTATGTTGCTTAATTTGCATATATTTTTCTCATTATCCTCTTCTGGTGTCTAAGCTGCTAACTGTAGCTAAGCAATGGGCAAACCCGCGCAAACCCATGCAACTAAGGGCAGCTATATCGGAAGAAAAAAAATTATTTTTATTTTTTATTTTGTAAGTTGTTTAACATATGGAGGAGTGTAGTGTTACCTTGTACACATGTGAGTGGACTCGCTCATGTAAATGGAAGTTGCGGCATTTCTTCATTGCAGGGGCATGGATTTTTGGACTGCTCGGCAGTCCGTCACGCCCCCTAAACTCATCCACGATCCGTGTAAGCTTTAGAGTTGAGGCAGCACGCCCTTGTTAATATGCATGGCGTGCTGCCATCATACTCTTACACTGGTGCTTCCGTGCAAGACTAATCTAGTCTTACATGGAAGATTAGTGAATCTGGGGGATTGTTTTCCAGCCTTGTGTAGTAGCCCAGGTGCTTCCAGAGAAGCATTTTCTCCAGCAAGATTTGTTGCTTTGTGTCTCCTCCAGAAGAATCTGCCATCAGGTCATATACTGATGCTGAAATTTTATATACAGATATGATCTGCATACAGTTGATTGCAAGATACTATGCCATATCTGTGGATCTTTTCTCCCTCTGCCTGTAATGAAAATAGGCCAGAGCCCAGTGAACAACCAGATAATTAAAACATAAATTAAATAAATTAATTAATTATTTTCCACAGTGGTTAGGTTGGTACTAGGATTTTCACATTCAGTTTGGAAATCCTCAAGCGTGTTTCTGATCACATCACTAATCAGAAAGAGGTCAAAGAAAGCTTGCAGTAAATATAGCACAAATTAACCGGTTATTATATGAATGTGACCTCTAGATTGTGGAATGTATGTTTTTTTTTTGGGGGGGGGCTATACATTTGTAAATCAGGTAAGCTCAGTGAACATAAGATTGCATTTTAAGGGGCAAACCAGGAGCTCTGTCTGTTTAAATGACTTACTCAGATTCACACAGAGGGTAAGTGGAGGTGGAAGGAAACAAACACCCTGTACTTTATGTATGGGAAACAGTTCATTATGATCTCAGAACTTTAATCCTTTACACTAACTTGCAGATATGTTCATTACTTTATAGAAAAGTCAGGAATGCATAGAATTTTTATTTTCTGCATATGAAGAAAAGATACAGATTTATCTTCCGGATTGCCATATTATAATACATTTGAATGAAAAAAGTTTAAAAACTTTTAAAGTAATAAGAGACTAGTATACACAATCAGAACTAAATGAAAGCAAATGTCAACAAACATTATCAGTGTGCCTCAAGAATACTACACACAAAGGTATGCTTATCATAGTAGAATTTTTGGTACATCAGGCCTATTGTGAATAAAGTCATAACTAAGATACAGTGGATATAAAAAGTGTACATACCCCTGTTAAAATGCCAGGTATTTGTGATATAAAAATGAGACCACAATAAATCATTTCAAAACTTTTTTCACCTTTATTGTGACATATAACCTGTACAATTCAATTGAAAAACAAACAAATCTGTTAGGGGAAAAATATAAAAAATACAAAATGTACAATATGCTGGTTGCATATGTGTGCACACCCTTAAACTAATATTTTGTTGTGTGTACAAACCCTTAAACTAATACTTTTTTGAATCACCTTTTGATTTAATTACAGCATTCAGCCTTCTTGGGTAGGAGTCTATCAGCATGGCACATCTTGACTTGGCAATATTTGCCCACTCTTCCTTGCAGAAGCGCTCCAAATCTGTCAGATTGCGAGGGCATCTTTTCTGCACAGCCCTCTTCAGGTCACCCCACAGATTTTCTATTGGATTTAGGTCTGGGCTCTGGCTGGGACATTCCAAAACTTTAATTTTCTTCTGGTGTAGCCATTTTTTGTTGATTTGGATGATGCCTACGGTCATTGCCGTGTTGAAAGGTGAAATTCCTGTTAATCTTCAGCTTTCTAGCAGACGCCTGAAGGTTCTGAGCCAAATGTGACTGGTATTTGGAACTGCTCATAATTCCCTCCACCTTGACTAAAGCCCCAGTTCCAGCTGAAGAAAAACAACCCCAAAGCATGATACTGCCACCACCATGCTTCACCATGGGGATGGTGTTCTTTTGGTGCTGCAAAGTGTTGTTTTTGCACCAAAAGTACCTTTTGGAATTGTGGCCAAAAAATTCAACCTTGGTCTCATCAGACCATAACACATTTTCCCACATGCTTTTGGGAGATGATGTATTGTTTTGCAAATTTTAGCCAGTTCTGGATATTTTTCTGTGTAATAAAAGGCTTACATCTTGCAACCCTAGCCCATAGTCCAGACATATGGAGAATATGGGAGATTGTTGTCACATGTAGTACACAACCAGTACTTGCCAAAAATTCCTGCAGCTCCTTCAGTGTTGCTTTAGGTTTCTTGGCAGTCTCCCTGACCAGCTTTGTCTTGTCTTTTCATCAATTTTGGAGGGACATCCAGTTCTTTGCAACGTCACTGTTGTCATAGGTTCATAGGTTCATGGGTAGGTACTAGGCTATCGGCCCTAGGGCCCATACAAGCCTAGCCAAAAAATGTACCCTGGCTTTCGCCACCCAAGAAAATTATTTTCCTGTGCCCCTGTCGAGCAGAGCCATGGAAGCGATCCCCGGGGTGAATTTCCCATTTCCCATCCAATCATCAAGATTTTTCTTGAAGAGTGATAATGAGGAGCTTTGTTTGATATATGTAGTTTGTTCCAGAGTATGGGAAGTCTCTGGGACAGGAATCTATCCCTCCAGCATGTTCTGTTTATTGTGGTGACAAGGTTAAGGTCCCTAGAGCGTGTAGCTCGGAGGGATTGGGATTTCTTTAAGTGGAGCATGTCCAACAGCTCTGGGTTTGACATAGCTTTGTATGTCAGGCAGAGATCTCCCCTGAGTAGGCGATATGCGATGGAGTAAAGCTGTAGTTTTTTGAGATGGTCTGCATAGGGCATCTGTTTGAGGCCAGTAATCCTCTTTGTGAGGTATTTCTGTGGTCTTTCCAGTTGTTGTAGATGTCTTGTGAGGTACATACCAAAAGGGGCATTGTACTCTATAATGGGTCTAATGAGTGATGAGTAGAGGGGAACAATGACCTCTTTTTTTCTGGATGAGAATCCTTTTGTGATGAGATGAGCCACGTAGAAGGATTTCCTGACCACTGTGGCGATGTGATTATCAAAGGAAAGACTACTTTCCACCTGTGTCCCAAGGTCTCTTATCACATTTTCGGCATTAAGTAGACTACCAGCTATGTGGTAGTTCATGGGTACAGAGTTTTTACCAAAGGGGATGACAATACACTATTTGGCATTGAGCTTCAGGCCATGGCTTTGACACCAGGTATCTGTCTCAGTGAGGCCCTTTTGTAGTTTGTCCACATCATTAGGAGTTTCGATTATGGCTCCTAGTTTGCAGTCATCTGCAAACTTTGTTAGCCAAAGACCTTCTGTGTTGGCCTGCACTTCAGAGAAGTAGATACCAATCAGGAGAGGACCCAGGACTGAACCCTGTGGTACTCCACTTGTCACTGGTCGGATGTCGGATTTGGAATCCGCTACTTTCACAGTGTGGGTTCTGTCCGTGAGCCAGTTGGCAACCCATCTTGTGACATAGGGATTTATACCTAGTTTAGTGAGCTTATCTATAATTCCAGAGTGGGGGGTGGTGTCGAAAGCCTTGGCGAGATCTAGATAAGCTGTGTGAATCATTTTACCCTCATCTATGGCTTTGGTGACTGCTTCAAAGAAGTCAATCAGGTTTAGGAGACATGATCTGCCTTTTACAAATCCAAACTGAGTAGGGTCCAGAGTTTGGAGATTACCAATGTCTTTGTTTATGAGTTCCATGATGATACATTCCATGGCCTTGCAGACTAGGCTCGTCAGGCTAATGGGGCGGCAGTTCCCGGGGTCCGTCGTGGCTCCCCCTTTGTGGAGTGGGATAACTGTCACGGTGCACCATTCAGTGCGTACAAAGCCTGAGGTGAGGCTATGATTGAACATGGTACTTAGGTAGGGTGCCAGTTCATTCTGTAGTTCATGTAGAACGCAGCCTGGGATATTGTCAGGTCCCATGGATTTTGTGTTCTTGGCTTTGGAGAGTGTGTTTTTTACCTGTACTTGTCCCATATTTTCTCCACTTTTTGATGACTGTCTTCATTGTGTTTCATGGTATATCCAATGCTGTGGAATTTTTTTTGTAACCTTCTCCTGACTGATACCTTTCAACAATGAGATCCCTTTGATGCTTTGTAAGCTCTATGCAAACCATGTCTTTTGCTATAGAAGGCAACTGAGTAAATGTCAGGAAAATCCTGCTAGAACAGCTGAACTTTATTTGGGGTTAATCAGAGTCTCTTTAATTGATGGCAGATGTGTACCCAGGAAGACTGAATGCTGTAATTAAATCAAAAGGTGCTTCAACAAAGTATTAGTTTAAGGGTGTGCACACTTATACAACCAGTGTATTGTATGTTTTTTATTTTTTTATATTTTTTGCCCTAACAGATTTGTTTGTTTTCTAATTGAATTGTACAGGTTATAGGTTGCATTAAAGGTGGGAAAAGTTTTGAAATTATTTATTGTGGTCTAATTTTTTATATGGCAAAAACCTGGCATTTTAACAGGGGTGTGGACACTTTTTATAACCACTGTATGTTATGCTCATCATTCAGAGTAACACAGACTACTATCTTACTACAGTACTATCTCAAGTAGAAACATTTAGGGAAGTTTTAAAATATAAAGTTGCATACATTACTTTTAGTGAGAAATATGAGCCTGCTTTGAAACACACATTTTCTTGATTTCTGGCAAATTGCTGTCCTGTACAGATTTCAGTTCAAAACTTAATTTGCCCTCAGTTTGAGTTAGACTCAGTTGGAAATATGAGCCTGCTCAGAAGTGCAAAGTTTCTTGATTTGTGGTAGAAATGCTGACAGATAAATCCTTAGTTACTGTTTTACAGAATGCAATTCAAGTGTGGATTTTCCCTTAATTCAAGTTAGGCAAGAAAAATATGAATCACACAGATAAGTAATGACAATTGGCAATGGAACACCAACAGCTTATCAAGAAATTTCTGAATATTCATGAGTCTGCCAATAACGCCAGCATGGTGAACCATATAGAAGGCTTTTGTAAGGCTCAAGTAAGAATAATGAATAGAATGAGCTTTGCCAGTGACATCCATTAGATTTTCAAAGTAATAAAAATACAGATGGCAATGGCCACACACTCTGGAAAATAATAAGAACAAACCAAGTGTAACATGGTCAAAAACGTTATTGACTGGTGCCAGGAATAAACACTTTCATCTGAACCTTAAAGACTTCATCAGATTCCTGTTGAAAATCCATTCATCTAAGCTTAAGTAACAATTAAAATGTCACATGATAATCATTCAAATTTAAAAGTATATACATCTAAAAAATTGGGCCACTGTTGGCCAAAGGAGGAGAAGAGGCGGAAGGCATGGCCGAAGGCAGGAAGAGAGGAGAAAGGCTAGGACTGTGGTAGAGAGGGTCGGAACTTTGAATGTTGGCAGTATGACTGGTATAGGGAGAAAGCTAGCTGATATGATGGACAGAAGGAAGGTTGGTATATTGTGTGTGCAAGAGACCAGATGGAAGGGGAGTAAGGCTAGGTGTATTGGAGGTGGGTTCAAATTGTTTTATCATGGTGTGGATGGGAGGAGAAATGGCGTAGGAGTTATTCTGAAGGAACAGTATGCTAACAGTGTTTTGGAGGTGAAAAGAGTGTCGGATAGAGTGATGTTTATGAAGCTGGAAATTGATGGTGTAATGATGAATGTTGTTAGTGCATATGCTCCACAAGTTGGGTGTGCAATGGACGAGAAAGAAAAATTTTGAAGTGAATTGGATGAAGTGGTGATGACTGTACCCAAGGGTGAGAGAGTGGTGACTGGAGCAGGTTTCAATGGGCATGTTGGTGAAGGAAACAGAGGGAATCAGGAAGTGATGGGTCGGTATGGTGTTAAACAAAAGAATGCAGAAGGTCAGATGGTAGTGGATTTTGCGAAAAGGATGGACATGGCTGTGGTGAATACGTATTTTAACAAGAGGGAGGAGCATAGGGTGGCATGCAAGATTGGAGGAAGATGCACACAGGTAGATTATATGTTATGTAGGAGGGCCAGTTTGAAGGAGATTGGAGACTGTAAAGTGGTGACCGGAGAAAGTGTAGTTAGGCAGCACAGGATGGTGGTTTGTAGGATGACATTGGTGATCAAGAGGAGGAGGAGGAGTGTGAGGGCAGCACCAAGGATCAAATGGTGGAAACTGAAAAAGGGTAATTGTGAGGTGGAGTTCAGGGATGAGTTAAGACAGGCACTGGGTGGCAGTGAAGAGTTACCAAATAGCTGGGTAACAACAGCAGAGCTAGTAAGGGAGACTGATAGAAAGGTGATTGGTATCACATCTGGACAGAGGAAGGATGACAAGGAGACATGGTGGTGGAATGAGGAAGTACAGGAGAGTATACAGACAAAGACATTGGCAAAGAAGAAGTGGGATTGTCAGAGAGATGAAGAAAGTAGACTGGAGTATAAGGAGATGAAGTGCATGGCAAAGAGAGAGGTGGTGAAGGCTAACGATAAGGCATATGAAGAGTTGTATGAAAGGTTGGACACTAAGGAGGGAGAAAAGGACCTGTACCGATTGGCTAGATAGAGGGCCCAAGCTAGGAAAGATGTGTAGCAGGTAAATGTGATAAAGAATAATGAGGGAAACATATTCACAAGCGAGGAGAGTGTGTTGAGGAGATGGAAAGAGTACTTTGAGGGATTGATGAATGAAGAGAATGAAAGGGAGAGAAGGTTGGATGATGTATGGATAGTGAATCATGAAGTACAATGGATTAACAATGAGGAAGTAAGGATAGCTATGAAGAGAATGAAGAATGGAAAGGCTGTTGGCCCAGATGACATACCTGTGGAAGCATGGAAATGTTTAGGTGAAATGGCAGTGGAGTTTTTAACCAGATTGTTTAATGAAATCTTGGAAAGTGAGAGGATGCCTGAGGAATGGAGAAAAAGTGTTTTGGTACCGATTTTTAAGAATAAGGGTGATGTGCAGAGCTGTAGTAACTACAGAGGGATTAAATTGATCAGTCACAGCATGAAGTTATGGGAAAGAGTAGTGGAAGCTAGGTTAAGAAGGGATGTGATGATTAGTGATCAGCAGTATGGTTTCATGCTGGGAAAGAGCGCTACAGATGTGATGTTTGCTCTGAGAGTGTTGATGGAGAAGTACAGAGAATGTCAGAAGGAGTTGCATTGTGTTTTTGTAGACATAGAGAAAGCATATGACAGGGTGGCTAGAGAGGAGTTGTGGTATTGTGTGAGGAAGTCAGGAGTGTCAGAGAAGTATGTAAGAGGGGTACAGAATATGTATGAGATTAGTGTGACAGCGGTGAGGTCTGCGGTGGGAGTGACAGATGCGTTTAAGGTGGAGGTGGGGTTACATCAAGGATCAGCTCTGAGCCCTTTCTTATTTGCAATGGTGATGGACAGGTTGACAGACGAGATCAGACAGGAGTCCCCGTGGACTATGATGTTTGCAGATGACATTGTGATCTGTAGTGAGAGTAGGGAACAGGTGGAGGAGACCCTGGAGAGAAGGAGATATGCTATAGAGAGAAGAGGAATGAAGGTCAGCAGGACTAAGACAGAATATATGTGTGTGAATTTAAATACTTGGGGTCAATAGTTCAGAGTAACGGTGAGTGTGGAAGAGAGGTGAAGAAGAGAATACAGGCAGGATGGAGTGGGTGGAGAAGAGTGTCAGGAGTGATTTGTGACAGACAAGTACCTGTAAGAGTGAAAGGGAAGGTCTACAAGAGGGTAGTGAGACCAGCTATGTTATATGGGTTGGAGACAGTGGCACTGACAAAAAGGCAGGAGTTTGAGCTGGATGTGGCAGAGTTAAAGATGTTAAGATTTGCACTGGGTGTGACGAGGGTGGACAGGATTAGGAATAAGTATATTAGAGGGTCAGCCCAGGTTGGAAGGTTTGGAGACAAAGCCAGAGAGGCAAGATTACATTGGTTTGGACATGTGCTGAGGAGGGATGCTGAGTATATTGGGAAAAAGATGCTAAGGATGAAGCTACCAGGTAACAGGAAAAGAGGAAGGCCTAAGATAAGGTTTATGGATGTGGTGAAAGAGGACATGCAGGTGGTTGGTGTGACAGAGCAAGATGCAGAGGACAGGAAGAAATGGAAACAGGTGATCCGCTGTGGCGACCCCTAACGGGAACAGCCGAAAGAAGATGATGATACATCTAAAAAATGTTCATGCACAAAATACCTGTAAAACGTCTTTGTAACATAAATTTATTTATTTTATTTTATTTGCAGTTTGTTTACTAGGATACTCCATTGGGCCACAAGGAACCCATTTTCAATGGAGTCCTGGGGAGAAAAGCTCCATTACATTACAAGTATAATACGTTTCAGAATTAGAAGATTACAGGATAATAATCTTTACAAATTTTACAAAACAGTAAATGAAGTAGCTACTAAAGTTTCTGTAGAATATTTCTGCTATATAAAATAAATATTCATTTTTTTACTCTTAATCTCTGTCTTTTAAGTCATATTTAAAATTCAAATTATCATTTTTGCCCATAACCTACAGTAATATTCAATAATACCTGCTACTCATATTCTGTGTTGTCCAAGATTTTCATTTTCTGCATCACGTCCTCTAATATCGTGGTCAGTGCAGTCAATACCATAAATCAAAAATGTCTTTTATTTTTCACATTTGCTGGTATGTCTGTACAAAGCATTGTTGCTGTTCTTATTTTCATTTCATAGTAGTGTTCATACTCTTCCATTCAATTTCCTAATAGTTTTAGGTTATAGCTAAAAATCAGGACATCTAATTAGCATAACATATGAATACCAAATAGCACATATCTCTTCTCATTTCCAGTAGGAATGTGAGATGCTACCCAGAAACACAATTTAAAAACAGAGAGTGATAAAAATGATGGAACAATATAAGCACATTATCAAACAGACAGTATAAAATTAGTTCATAGGTTGGTACTAGGCTATTGGCCCTAGGGCCTATACAAGCCTAGCCATAACAATTCCCTGGATATTTCTTCCCACAATATTTACTTCTCTGGACCCCTGTCTAGCAGGGCGACTGACATGACCCCCGGGGTGAATTTCCTATCTCCCATCCAATCATCAAGGTTCCTTTTGAAGAGGGCCAAGGAAGTGCTCTGCTTGACATGTATGGGCAGTCTATTCCAGAGTATGTGGAGTCTCTGGATCAGGACCCTATCCCTCCAGCATGTTTTGTTCATTGTGATGACAAGGTTTAGATCCCTGGAGCGTGTGGCTCTGAGGGATTGGGATTTCTTTAAGTGGAGCATGTCCAACAGCTCAGGGTTTGACATGGCCTTGTATGTTAAGCACAGATCATCTCTGAGTACACGATATGCCATAGAGTATAGCTGGAGTTTTTTTTAGACGGTCAGCATATGGCATCTGCTTTAGGCCAGTGATTCTTTTAGTAAGGTATTTCTGTGGCCTTTCCAGCTGTTGCAGATGTCTTGTGAGGTACATACCAAACAGGCCATTATACTCTATAATGGGTCAAATGAGGGATGAGTACAGTGAGACAATGACCTCCTTTTTTCTGGATGAAAAGCCCTTAGTGATGAGATGTGCCACATAGAAGGATTTCCTGACTGTTGTGACAATGTGGTTATCGAAAGTGAGACCACTATCCACCTGTGTCCCTTGGGTCTTTCTTGCTGTGGTGCTACGATGCCTTGTGTTTGGCAGGTGTCAGAAGTGGAACTAATCTACTCCTTGAATGAGTAAACAACTATTTGTCAATCACCCCTGCCTTTGTGGCTTTGGCCATTTCTGTGTTGGTGATGATAAATTTATGAATACTCTAATAAAAGCTTGGTTACTCCAGTAAAATGTTATTCAATACTTGTTTTATCTTGCTCCTAACGAGGTGTCATGAACATTTTATAAATTTAGAATGCCTTAATCCTGATTCATTACACTGCAAAATATCCAATACCCATTTTCCATTTTGGCAGCTGAAATTGCATCATGAGAGATTTGAATATGTCTAAAACACTAATTGCTCAAGGGATTTAAATGATGGCCCCCTTTATAGACTCAGTTTACAAGTTCCCAAGTACACTTATTTATTTAACATTTGTTGACTGGGAAAGTCCGACTAGGTTCCACAGAACCTGTTTTCAGCGGAGGCCCGGGGAGAAATGCTACAGATGCATGTCTTTGGAATGTGGGAGGAAACCGGAGTACCCGAAGGAAACCCACGCAAACACAGGGAGAACATGCAAAATCCACACAGAAAGCACCCCAGCTGAGAATCGAACCAGAGAACCTCTTGCTGTGAGGCGACAATGTTAACTGCTGCACCACTGCACTGCCCTATGCACATACTTATGCACAATTCTTTCTTAAAATGCATATGTAACTTTCATTTGGCTAGTAAACTTTATTGTCAATCAGACATACACAGCAGTGCAAACTAAACGAAATTATGTTGCTTTGATCCCAGTGCAAGACATAACAATGAATACATAGTTTGAGTGACAGTAAGACTAATGCACACACAGTAATACTTAAAATATTAACAACACAATAAATGACCACAATCGGACAGGAAGACATTAGACAATATTATACTAGTAGATATTGCAAAGACTATGACTTCACATTGTGATTGCTTAGAATATTGCACTTCATCAGTTGTAGTATGATATATTCTGATGTTCATATGCACATGTATGGGGTGGTGACTCACTCCTGACTATTGCACATTCAGGAAGTAATAGATTAAGAAATCAGACTAACTGTACCAGATACTAAAACAATTTGCCAGAGTAATTACTATAGATGATACTTTAGAGCATGTGGCATATTGATCGGATTATTTACTGTCATGCCTGGCATTCAAGTTCAGCAGCCTTATGGATAGAGGGAAGAAGCTCCTGTTCAGTCTAAATGTTTTGGAGTATAAGCTGCGATACCACCTACCTGAGGAAAGGTGGAAGTACATGCCATGGGCAGAGTGAGTGGAATCGTCGATTATCTTCCTAGCCCTTCCCACAAACTGAGTCTCATGCAGATCATCCATGGATGGGAGCGAGGGACCAATTACTTTTTCCACTGTCCTTACTACCCTCAGAAGAGCCTTGTGGTCAGATCCTTTGCAGTTACCACACTAAACTATTATGTTATTTGAGAGGATGCTCTCAATGATCCCCCTGTAGAAGGCTTTGAGGATGGACTGAGACTGGTTTGCCTTCCTCAATTTTCATAGGAAGTGCAGACGTTGTTGTGCCTTCTTCACTGTGTGACTAATATGAGTCAACCAGGATAGGTCATCTGAGATGTGCACCCCAAGGAACTTGGTGACTTTGACTCTTTTCACTGCCACCCCCTTAATTTCCAGAGGCTGATGTATCTCCTGAGTCCTCCTGAAGTCCACTATTAATTATTTGGTCATGCTTACATTCAAGGCCAGATTGTTGCTGTTGCACCAGGCTATTAGATGTTCCACTTCATCCCTGTAGGCTATTTCCTCACCATTTCTGACAAGACCTACAACAGTGGTATCATCCGCGAACTTGATGATTTTGTTGGATTCATGTTTGGCCATGCAGTCGTGCATCAAAAAAGTGAACAGCAAAGGACTCAGGACACAGCCCTAAGGGACACCCATGCTCAATGTAATACTGATTGAACTGTTATTTCCCACACATACTTTTTTGGGTCTTTTGATGAGAAAGCCCAGTATCCAGTTACATAGGGGGGTGTTGATGTCCAGCTGGATCAGCTTCGATATCAGATTCTGGGGGGCGACAGTGTTAAAGGCAAAACTAAAATCAATGAACAGCATTCTGACAGCAATTCTTGTTCTCTCGATGTGCCAAGGATTCATGAAGTGCTATAGCTATTGCTTTAGCCATGCAGTGGTTAGATCTATAAGCAAACTGTAATGTATCCAGTGTTTCAGGTAGGTTTGAAGAAATATGGTTCTTCATGAACTGCTCAAAACACTTCATTACTATTGATGTAAGAGCAACTGGCCAGTAATCATTTAGGCTCGTCGGTTGGGATTTCTTAGGTAAGGAAATGATTGTCGATTTTTTATAGCAACTTGGTACAATGGCTAGTCGCAGTGATCTGTTGAATATAATTGTTAGTACAGTGGACAGTTGGGTAGCACAGTCTCTTAGAACCCTACACATAATATTATCAGGACCAGCTACTTTTCTCAGGTTTACTCGCTTCAGGGTCCTCAGAACATCAGATGTTCTTAGACAGAGCACCTCTTCACCCTGTTTTGACAGGGAGCTTTCTTGACACAGTGTTGTTATCCATATCAGATCTGCTGAAGTAGGTGTTTAGTTTGCTCAGAAATTCTGTGTTGTCATCACATGGGGAGGATGAAGGCCTGTTGTCAGTTATGGCTTCTATGCCTTAGGTCCTCTTAGCCTCCTTTATACCTCTACTTAGATTTGCTCTGGCCTCTCTTAGGGCGTCCTTGCCTTTTAATTTAAATGCAGCATTCCATGCCTTTTGGAGCTCATATACTTCACCAGATAGCCAGGGTTCTGATTAGTATGCATAGTGATACATTTGATGACTGTTACATCATCAACACAGTTTGAAATATAAGCCATTACAATTCCATATACTCCTCCAGGTCAATATGATGGTTCTTTATAGCTGCATCTCTAAACACTGACCAGTTCATACATTCAAAGCAGTCCTGTAGTGCCAAGACTACTCCCTCAGGCCATATCCTTACTTGTTTGGTTGTAGGTTTGCCCCTTTTCAGGTGTGGTGTGTATGCAGGAAGCAGCATGATGGGCAGGTGGTCTGAGGTGCCCAGATCTGGATAAGGAACTGCTTTGTAGGCCAGTTTTACATTTGTGTACACCTTATCCAGAGTGTTCACCCCTCTTGTTGCAAAGTTCACATGTTGATCTTAATGGAGTAATACAGCTTTCAGGTCAGCTTTGTTTAAATCACCTGCAATTATATGGGCAAACTCAGGGTTCCTATTCTGGAGGTAATTTATTGACAGATACAGAATGTTCAATGCCACATTGGTATTAGCACTAGGGGGGTGTAAACAGCTGTTATGCTCACTCCATTGAATTCCCTAGGCAAGTAGAAGGGTCTGCATTTTAGTGACGTGAACTGAGTGTTCTAAGAGCAGTGAGAGGTGATTATTTCACAGTTTGTACACCAGTTGTTGTTAATATACACACAAACACCCCCACCATGAGATTTACCACAGAGAGACAGCACAAAATAATGATACCCCTCCACATCTATTGTACTATCATTTATACTGGAGTTCAGCCAACTTTCAGCGAACACAAGTAAACAACTATTTCTCACCTTAGATTGTGTGGAAAGATCTATCCTTAAGTAGTCCATCTTGCTCTCCAGTGAGCATACATTTGCCAGTAGCATGGAAGGAAGTGCAGGCCTGTGCTGATTTCTTCTCAGTCTGGCCTTAATTCCTGTTCTTGTGCCTCTCTTTCTTGATCTTTCACATTGTTCCCTTTTAATATGCTGCCAATGTCTGATTGTCAACTGGTTAGACAGGTTTGACAGGTTTCTGCAGTTTTTACCATGTTCCAGTAAGATTCCAAGCTGCAGGAGTTCCTGGAGTGTGTTTGAGTTTACAGGCCTCTCTGCAAGCAGTTCATCAAGCATGCAGCACAGTGAGATATGATGCTAGCAGTTCATCAAGCATGCAGCACAGTGAGATATGAGACCGGATTTCCAGAAGATTCTCAGCATTGTAGTTAATCATACCTTCATTTCTTGCCCTTAACTATTTTTTCCTGTTGTTTCTGATGAAAAACAAGAGAAATAGTGCACTTTTCTGTAGGGATCCAAAGAAGCTGCTGCCACACAGGGCACCACCATTATACATATATATATATATATATATATATATATATATATATATATATATATATATATATATATATATATATAAATTATCTGTTCTTAGTCTGTGTATTTTTATTTATTTAAATATTTAAAAGTTTATCTGTTGTTGCAGCCGCTTTTCATTTTATTTATTTTTTTTTATATTTAGAAATTCAAAAAGTATATATATATATATATATAGCTATCTATCTATAATACACTCAAGTGTACTAGCTTTTGATAGCATTTAATCGAAAAGCAAAGCATTTATTGTGTTTTCTGTTCTGTCTGTGAAAAAAACTTGAAAAAAAACAAAAAAATATTCTTGTTCTCCTAACTTTCCTGGCTAGTTTGTTCCAGTGATCAGATTTTGCTGATCCCTGGGCTTAGTCTTGGTTCCTGTACTTCTCCATTTTCTTTGTTTGGTCAGGGGGAAGTTTCTTTACTCACCAGTGGGAGTGGGGAGTACTGAGCTGCCTGTTTGTCCTCAGAGGAGTGGTTTAAGACAGTAACTTGTAGTTCAGTGCCCATTTTGGGTCATTTCCTGCCTTTTCCAGCCCCCTGCTATAAAGCACGCTTTGGCAGGCTTTTCTGGCTGTAGAGAACTCAGCACAGCTCCTCGTGGTATCCAGCAGAGTTCCTAGAGCAGCAGAGAAAGGAAAAAGCAACTTTCCAGATTTTAAGTATTTTTTCTTGCATTTTTCGACCATTTGTGTTATTCGACAACTGTTTCTGTCTATTTTATAGTGGTATTACCTGTTTTTCCTGATTTTATAAGCTTTAATTGTTGGTTGCACTTCTTAGTTTAAGTTTGCTTAAAAGTTAAACTACAGGCTAATACACTCAAGTGTACTAGCTTTTGATAGCATTTAATCGAAAAGCAAAGCATTTATTGTGTTTTCTGTTCTGTCTGTGAAAAAAAACTTGAAAAAAACAAAAAAATTTTCTTGTTCTCCTAACTTTCCTGGCTAGTTTGTTCCAGTGATCAGATTTTGCTGATCCCTGGGCTTTGTCTTGGTTCCTGTACTTCTCCGTTTTCTTTGTTTGGTCAGGGGGAAGTTTCTTTACTCACCAGTGGGAGTGGGGAGTACTGAGCTGCCTGTTTGTCCTCAGAGGAGTGGTTTAAGACAGTAACTTGTAGTTCAGTACCCATTTTGGGTCATTTCCTGCCTTTTCCAGCCCCCTGCTATAAAGCATGCTTTAGCGTGATTTAGCACGGAGTTGCCACTAGAGCAGCATCGGGCAGCGCCGGTTTAACAAGGTTAAACTTTTTCTGGCTCCATAAAGTCTGTTCTTCATTTTTTCCCTTAGAACTGCTCTACTAGTAACCTAAACAGTATATCCCTTGACTAAAACGCGCAGCACTTGTTCCTAAAAGTTTTTTTTTTTTTCCTCAAAAAAAAAAAAAAAAAAGCTCAGCACTTGTCACTTCTATATTATACAAAGTCCCTCACTTGCGAAACCCCCCCAGGAGTACCCACTTCCTTACTAAGTCCTCTCTTATTCAGTCTCATACCTAACTTCTTAATTTTTCTAGCATGTCGAAGGGCCAGATGCTGGCGTCCTCTCCTGCCCAGTTGGTGAATCTGGGAATATTGAGGCAATGTTACAATTGCCTCATGTACACAGACAACCCTCTCCTCCTCCCACATAACACAAATACTTGCGAGAGATGCAGCTATTTAGCCAAACTGGAGGCTGAGCTCTCTCAACTCAGGACTGGCAAGACCAGACAGGAGGAGAAGGAAACTACACACAGCACAAAACCAGCCTCACATAATGCTACCACACCACTGAATCAAACACATAAACACACAAAGACATACTCGGAGGCTCTGAGTAAAAATTTACCTAAACAGCAGAGGCCTCCAAAGCAGACACCCAAACAACTGCTACCTCAAGACACCCCACAAGCAACACATAAACCACAAAATCAGTGTGCAAAGCAGTCACAGCCCTTAAGGCCAAATACAACACCAAACATACTTGTCATAGGTGACGCCATAGTCAGACACATTGACGTCCCACTCACCAGGCTGAACAAGGAGAGGGTCACAGTAAGCTGCCTATCGGGCGCTAGAATCCGCCACATAACACAAGCACTCGGGTCACTCCACGGCAAGTACAAATATGACACAGTCATTGTCCATGCTGGTGTGAACGACCTGAGACGTACCTCCCTGGACTACATGAAAAGAGACATAGAGGAGCTCTCTGATTATGTAGCCCAGGCAGGTATGACCCTGACCCTGAGCAGTATCCTTCCTTCACCAAGAATGATGCCACAATATAGAGACAAGATGATCAGCTTTAACAATTGGCTTAATGTCTGGTGTCATTCAAAGGGGATCCAGTGTCTGTCTGCCTGGGATGACATGCTTGACAAGCCACGCTGCTTCAAGGGACAGCTTGCACCTGTCACCCTGGGATTCCGGATATTGGCTAAGGCTCTTGCCACCCCATAGTGCATTTTTAGGCAAGGCTCAAATTCTAAACCTACCACCCTAGAAAACAAAAATGGGAAGAAACTGAGGGTAATGCTGCTCAATGCCAGAAGTCTAAATCTCAAAATGCACGCACTCGAGGCCCTTCTCAGTATGGACAACATCGATGTCTGTGCTGTAACTGAAACCTGGTTCAAGGCTCCTGAGAGCACCCCGGCACTATTAGGTTTTACCTCATATCATGCATTCCGGCCCCAAAACCCGGACCACACCACAAAAGGAGGGCGTGTATCCATATTCATAAAGGATACCCACACCTCCAGGTTGGTGGTAACGCACGAAGCTTCGGAAACCATCCAGGTGCAACTAACCATAGGTAAAACTGCTCTACAAATTGTAGCATACTACAGGCCACCCTCTCAAACTCAGGAACCCCACACAGCCTTCCTGAAGACACTGGAAGGTATAAATGTACCTCCAAACACCATCATATTGGGTGACTTCAACTACCCGAATATAGACTGGGAACATTACTAAAGCCCTAACTTTCTAGCCCAACGGTTCCTGGAGTTCATAAATTCAAATGCCATGGAACAGCTAGTCACTGTTCCCACGAGAAGAGAAAATATACTAGATCTCATTATCACAAACATGGGGACAAAATGCTCCACACTGGAAGTATATCCCTCATTGGTGAGATCTGATCATAAACTAATCTCACTGGGAATCGACATCCCGCCCCCACCCCAAACAAAAAAGACCACAGTGAAGAACTTCTCTAAAGCAAACTTCACACTACTCAAGACTGGTGTAGTATCCTTCAAGGCCCCTGAGCCAGTGGAAACCACAACCCAAGCTGCGGAAGCCCTTACAAATGCCTTCTATGAACACCTCCAGGACTGCATGCATCAGGCAATCCCAAATAAAACCAAGACTCTTTCCACAAAGGGCAAACGTCCAGTCTGGTGGACCCCAGCCATTAACAAACTTTACAATAAGAGGAGAAAGCTATTACATGATAGAACAAAATCCATAAAAGGGAAGTCACCCCTGATCATTATTAGTAAAAAAATACGAGCACTCATAAAATCAACTAAGGCCAATTTTGAGAGAAAAATTGCCATGGATTCAAGGACAATCATAAGGCCTTTTTCAGCTATGTTAGGAACCTGGGTGGAAACTCCCAGATATGCTCAGAATTAGTCCAAAATGATACAAAAATCACTGAACCCACAGACATTGCCAACATACTGGCAGACAGGTTCAGTGCAAACTTCACCCCCCTCCCCTAAAGGAGAGAGAACTATCCCAGCGGAGTGTAGCCTCCCAGACATCTCAAATGCGCAGGTGAAAGCTGCTCTCTCTAAAGCTAAAAACACAGCATCAATGGGACTGGATGGTGTCCCCGGCTGTGTGCTACACGAGCTAAATGAGGAATTAAACCCGCACATAAGGCAGCTGTTTAATCTCAGCCTTACCACAGGATACGTGCCCAAGGAGTGGCGTACGGCAACTGTGGTCCCACTCCACAAAGGCGGTGCCTCTACGGACCCAGGTAATTACCGTCCCATAAGCTTAACAAGTCTAGTCTGCAAAGCTATGGAGAGGATCATAATGGAGCTCATAAACAAAGATATAGGGGACTTGCAGACATTGGACCCGACCCAGTTTGGCTTCGTCAAGGGCAGATCATGCCTTTTGAACTTGGTCGACTTCTTCGAAACAGTCACCAAGGCCATTGATGAGGGAAAGGCAGTCCATACAGCCTACCTTGACCTTGCAAAGGCTTTCGACACAATACCCCACTCGGGTATTGTAGAAAAACTTACCAGCTTAAATGTAAACCCATATGTCACAAGATGGGTTGCAAACTGGCTTAAGGACAGAACCCACAGGGTTAGAGTTGCTGGCGCTATGTCAGACTCCAAGCCGGTCACAAGTGGTGTCCCACAGGGCTCGGTCCTTGGCCCCCTATTGTTCTGCATCTACTTCTCAGAAGTACAGGCCAACATGGGAGGACTTTGGCTGACAAAGTTTGCAGATGACTGCAAACTGGGCGCCATAATGGAAAGTGCATCGGACACGGATATCCTTCAGAAGGGACTCACGGAAACAGATAGCTGGTGCCAGAGCCATGGCCTGAAGTTAAACACCAAAAAATGTATAGTCATACCCTTCGGGAAAAACAAGGTAACCCCAAGCTACCATATAGGTGGCAATCCACTAAGCACAGAAGAGGTTATCAGGGACCTGGGGACCCAGGTTGACAGTGGCCTTTCTTTTGACACTCACGTTGCTAAAGTGGTTAGAAAGACCTTCTACATTGCCCACCTGATCATGAAGGGATTCACATCCAGATCTAGTGAGGTCATTGTTCCCTGTACTCTTCACTTATCAGACCAATGATCGAGTACAATGCCCCATTCGGGATGTATCTCACCCGACATCTGCAGCAGTTGGAGAGACCCCAAAAGTTCCTCACCAAAAGGATAAAGGGACTCCAAAATCTGTCATATGCTGCCAGATTGAAGAAACTCCAGCTCTATTCAGTCGCATACCGTCTGCTCAGAGGTGACATGTGCCTGACATACAAGGCCATGTCCAACCCGGAATTAATGGACATGCTCCACCTCAAAAAAATCCAAATCCACCAAAACCACTAGAGCAAGCGACTTAAACCTTAGCACGGATATAAATAGGGCATGCTGGAGGGATAGATTTATCACTCAGAGACTCCCTATGCTGTGGAATAAAATCCCGGTCCATGTGAGACAGAGCACCTCGCTGGCTCTGTTCAAGAGAAATCTTGACCTGTGGATGGGAGATCGTAGGTTTACCCCGGGAATCATCTCTGTGTCACTGCTGGACAGAGGCACAACAAACTAATGGGCACAGTATTTTTTCATATAAGGGGTGGCGTAAGCCACAAAACTTTGGGCTAGGCTTATAAATGCCTTAGGGCAGATAGCCTAGTATAAACCTATGAACCTATATATATGTATACACACACACATATATATTAATATATTATAAAACAAGTTCATGATGAAACATTCCACAAATATCTTCTTCTATTACTCTTTACTTTACTGTTAATTTGCTGTTTGTGCTCACATACTGAGTAACCTGGTGGGTTAAATGTACAATTTGAATGTTTTTCTGCTGTTGTCATTCTTAATGGTGCTTGTATTGATATAGATTCCTCATTATTCTTATCATATTTTCCAGTCATGGAGGTAAAGAAAAAAAATCTGCCAGTCTGACACACAAAATCTACTACTACAAAATTACAAAGTAGGACAGAGTGGACCCTATCTATAAGCATACTAATCATGGAATGTTAGCAACATTGTTCTGAAAGTGTATATTATCTTGTCTGTCATTTGTCTGCATAAGAATCTTGCATGTATATTTGTTGAATTTGCCAAAGCAAACACCCCCAAATGTTTCATCTCCCACATGGCCTTTTTTTTTCTTTTTATCCATTACTTTATCCAGTCCTTGAGACTATCACACAATGCAGTGGGTAAGACGCTTAACAAATATGGCTTCGGAGACACAGTGCAATGGGTTGGGAAAAAGAGCTTGCCCTGCCTTGTCTCCTTTTCTTCAAGTGCAGTGTGTGTATATTTCCTTAAGCTTGCTAACGTTATCTCCATACTTACAGATAAACGAGATCTCACTACCTATAAGTGGTCTTTTCTCTGTTATCCCTATTTCTTTCCTCTTCCTCTTTCTCTCTGATGCGTTCCAACAACTATATACACTAGAAAAGGCAGGACCTTGTGTATGGCATGTTGATCAAATGATTTTAGTGACTCGGCAGTCAGGGAACACCACATCCTTCCTTCTGTCTGTTTCCATGAGGACATTGTAAGGGATTTTATCTAATTTGGTAAGGCAACCATCTCAGACTGTCATCTTCTTATGGTTTATGGGTCACATGATATACTTCGGTCTACACTGTAGAAAAAACGCATCTTGTTTTCTGTCCACAAATTCCTTGACTATGCATTTATTTATTCTCCTGAGGTAAAAAAAAAATATTTTGCCACCTATACTTTATTTTTTCTTTATGCAGCCCCACATTTCTACAAGTAGTACAGATGGAGGTACGGGTCAAATTAAGTTAGTGGTATTGCACAGGGTGGGAGAGGAGATATTGCATTCTGTCTGTTTCTATAATTATCATGAATATTCATGCATTTGTATTTATTTAATTTGCTAATACAAATCCTGCAAAATGTATTTCACCACTCACCAAGTTTTTTTTTTTTTATGTTGCCCCTGCAATTCTGTACAATGAAATAAACTGGACTCTGTCTAAAGTGTACTGGTTGTATCCCATCATATGAAATTAGCTACTATGCATCAGAACTGGAAGGCAAAAGCAGACATGCCCTACATCTGTTTCTAAAAGCACCTTACATTTATTTAGCAGCCCCACAGATTCCCTAAAACACATGCTGTTTCCTCAACATTACTCAGGTGTTTGCTTTTGCAGAGTTCAGCTGTTCTGCAAATAAATAAAATGATGAAAGGAAGCATGTGCCATAAGCAAATAATAAAAAATAGTAGTTAAAGGTTCAAGTTAACAAAACTGTAGTATGTGAATAAGTTCCAAAATCAAGAAAAAAAATCTTGTTATAGCAAGTTCCATGTGAAAAACAAATATATAACAAGCTTGGTATTGCACTGCTTACATAAGAACCTCACTGCTATTAGTGAGCCTCATGCTGCCACACAGACAGCAGCAACCACAGATCTTTATTACAAACATACTGGCAGATTCAAAAGCTGTCATTTGCATTGCCACCCAAACAGCAACAAAAAATATAATTTTTGCAGAGCAATGTGTCTAACAGCTATAAAGCTGTTGGTTGATTAAAGGTGAATTTCACTTCTGCCTGCCATTTGTATGCTAGAGCAAGACGTGTTAACAGCCTTTCAAGCTGTTTGATACTTCTTGCTCCTACACATTTTTAATGGGAATATGTCAACGCGGCAGTGCTTGCCACCTGCTGATGTGAACCTTGGTTCTAGAAGATTGTTACTATTAAAGTAACACCCTGACCCCATGTGTAAAAATGGGGAAAAGGGCTTGTGGATGGATGGATGGCTATCAGTACAACCAAAACTCACCATGTATTACAAAGAATTATTATCAGAGTTAGGTTCATAGGTTCATAGGTAGGTACTAGGCTATCTGCCCGAGAGCATTTATAAGCCTAGCCACAGTGTGTCAGCTTTCGCCACCCCATTGATTAATTAACTGAGCCTCTGTCAAGAAGAGCCAATGAAGTGATCCCAGGGGTGTATTTTCTGTTACCCATCCACTCGTCAAGGTTTCTCTTGAAGAGTGTTAGTGAGGGGCTCTGCCTAATGTAGTTAGGAATTTTGTTCCAAAGCATGGGAACCTCTGTGACAGGAATCTATCCCTCCAGCATGTTCTATTTATTGTTGTGGCGAGGTTTAGCTCACTAGAGCGAGTGGCTCGCAGTGACTTGGATTTCTTTAGGTGGAGCATGTCCATCAATTTTGAGTTGGACATGGCTTTGTAAGTCAGGCAGAGATCACCGCTGAGTAAGCGATATGCCACTGAGTACAGCCGGAGTTTTTCCAGTCGGACTGCATAGGACATATGTTTGAGGCCAGTAATCCTCTTGTTGAGGTACTTTTGTGGTCTTTCCAGCTGTTGGAAGTGTCTTCTGAGGTACATCCCAAATGGGGCATTGTACTCTATGATGGGTCTGATTAGTGACGAGTAGAGGGGCACTATAACCTCTTTATTTCTAGATGCGAGCCCTTTAGTAATTAGATGGGCTACATAGAAGGATTTCCTAACTACTTTGGCAATATGATTGTCAAAGGAGAGATTACTATCTACCTGGGTCCCCAGATCTCTTATTATCTCTTCTGTATTAAGGGGGCAGCCACCTATGTGGTAATTCATGGGTGTTTTGTTTTTCCCAGATGGGATGACTATGCATATTTTGGCATTTAGCTTGAGACCATGACTTTGACACCAGGTGTCCGTCTCAGTAAGGCCCTTTTGGAGAATGTCCATATCAGCCAGAGAGTCAATTATGGCTCCCAGTTTTCAGTCATCGGCGAACTTGGTTAGCCATAGTCCTCCTGTGTTTGCCTGTACTTCTGAGAAGTATATGCCAAACAGTAGGGGTCCCAGGACCAAGCCTTGTGGGACACCACTTGTGATTGGTTTAGAGTCGGACCTGTAGCCCGCTATTCTTGCAAATAAGGCGCCAGGTCCCTTCTTCACTGAAAGTCAAACAATTTTTAATGTGCTTAAAACGCGGTCAATTACAGTACACTTTTCGTCAGTTAATAGTAACCGACTTCTTCAGAAGCTCAAAACAATGGGTACACAAGCACAATATTTAAATACTGTCACATGCAACAAGCCCCTACCATTTAATAGAATAATTTAATTCACCTGATGATAATTGTCATGGTAATTAACCCTAGCAAGCATTGCTTTGTAAGCACAAGCTCAGCAAGAGTTTGCAATAACAGTTGTTCCTGGTAGGTTGCCCCGATTGCTGGAACAGTAAATATAGCACATCTAAGGAAAAAAGTTCCTACTTTGTTAAGTTTATTATAATAAAATAAGGTAAAAGTGCGCAAGTTTCAATTAAAAACCTCAATACAAGCCAAGTTAAATTGATATGCATAATGTAAACAGAGCCCTCTCTATAGTGGGTACCTCGATACAACAATACCAGAACAGGTCCGTGTATTTGTTATAAAGTGTTGTAAAATGTCCTGTATTCAAAATGACACCTAACATAAATCACAAGGCTGAAAAGTAGTTTTAAACTTCCTTTCAGTGTTAATAAATCTTAAAATTGTATACTTTAGTGTCCCTAGAAGTATCATCTAAAAATAATTATTTTCGAAGGTGTTGTTTAAAAGGCTATTTTTAATGAAAGCTTATAAAAAGGGGGATGTTCTTCGTTATTTTCCAATAACGTCACTTAATGTACGCGTCCCCCTAACCCGCAGTGAGATAAAATGGTCTCGTGGACTGTAAACATAATGACTATAAAGTTAGTAACAAATGAGTGTCTTGTTGTGTATTTTATATTCATGTATATAGTTATACAGAAAAAGGGCCATAGTACCCCCTCAGAAAAAACACACAAAAAAAACCAGAATACAACGTCGCTTACAGTTAAAATCACGACTGCTCAATCTTAATAGTTCTATCCTATCGTTCCAGTAAGGGAATGGTTGCTTGGTCAATATATCCTGTACTTTACAACCAAGCATCTATACAATGCCCAAGGACTAACGCCAACCAGAAACCGGGTTTGAATGAGATGACATCTATTACTTGTATTCTTAAACTTAAGAACCTGGAAAGATGAATTGAAATGAATGACTAATGTTAATCTTTAAAGGTCATTACCAAATTGATATGGGTTAGTCAAACTTGAAAAAGCTACCCTTAGGCACTTTGTAAGGTACCACTAGGTTGTTACACCAACATGGTGTGTATCCCCAGCAAGTAGGTAGGAAATGGTAGTTGAATAACACGAGTCAACTAAAAAATTTTTCTTTCCCTTTCAACTTTGGGTTGTGCCACCCACTACTCATTTTCTGTATCACTAAAATAATCACTACTACCACCTGGGCATTGTATAGATGCTTGGTTGTAAAGTACAGGATATATTGACCAAGCAACCATTCCCTTACTGGAACGATAGGATAGAACTATTAAGATTGAGCAGTCGTGATTTTAACTGTAAGCGACGTTGTATTCTGTTTTTTTTTGTGTGTTTTTTCTGAGGGGGTACTATGGCCCTTTTTCTGTATAACTATATACATGAATATAAAATACACAACAAGACACTCATTTGTTTCTAACTTTATAGTCATTATGTTTACAGTCCACGAGACCATTTTATCTCACTGCGGGTTAGGGGGACGCGTACATTAAGTGACGTTATTGGAAAATAACGTAGAACATCCCCCTTTTTATAAGCTTTCATTTAAAATAGCCTTTTAAACAACACTTTCGAAAATAATTATTTTTAGATGATACTTCTAGGGACACTAAAGTATACAATTTTAAGATTTATTAACACTGAAAGGAAGTTTAAAACTACTTTTCAGCCTTGTGATTTATGTTAGGGGTCATTTTGAATACAGGACATTTTACAACACTTTATAACAAATACACGGACCTGTTCTGGTATTGTTGTATCGAGGTACCCACTATAGAGAGGGCTCTGTTTACATTATGTATATCAATTTAACTTGGCTTGTATTGAGGTTTTTAATTGAAACTTGCGCACTTTTACCTTATTTTATTATAATAAACTTAACAACGTAGGAACTTTTTTCCTTAGATGTGCTATATTTACTGTTCCAGCAATCGGGGCAACCTACCAGGAACAACTGTTATTGCAAACTCTTGCTGAGCTTGTGCTTACAAAGCAATGCTTGCTAGGGTTAATTACCATGACAATTATCATCAGGTGAATTAAATTATTCTATTAAATGGTAGGGGCTTGTTGCATGTGACAGTATTTAAATATTATGCTTGTGTACCCATTGTTTTGAGCTTCTGAAGAAGTCGGCTACTATTAACTGACGAAAAGTGTACTGTAATTGACCGCGCTTTAAGCACATTAAAAATTGTTTGACTTTCAGTGAAGAAGGGACCTGGCGCCTTATTTGCATTTACCGGTTGGTTGTTTTGGATATTTCTCAGCCCGCTATTCTTACCATGTGAGTTCTGTCTTTAAGCCAGTTGGCAACCCATCTCATGACGTAGGGGTTTATGTTCAGGCTGGTGAGTTTTTTTATAATTCCCGAGTGGGGAATGGTGTCATAAGCCTTGGCGAGGTCAAGGTAGGCTGTGTGAACCACCTTTCCCTCATCTATGGCCTTGGTGACTGTCTCGAAGAAGTCAACCAGGTTTAGTAGGCATGATCTGCCCTTAACAATGTCGAACTGGGTCGAGTCAAGTGTTGATTCCAAGAAATTCACCTCTCAAACTTTGTTCTCAAGGTTAATTTCTTGAAATCTAGTTCTTGTATATAGAACAAACTAGTTATGATATGTGACCCTGATCATGATCCTTTATATGGAGAAGAAGTAGAAATGAACACTAAATGTTTTGTATTACATATCCTTTGAAGTGCAAAGTTGATAGTAAAGGGGACAGTCACCTATCTGCATTCACACAGGGCATTTGGCAGCACTGGTTAATTTAATGTACCTCAGTTACATGTGATGGAACCACAGAGCTGATGAGCTGTATTCAGAAGTGGTTAATGCACTATTAAAAATAAAAGCCTGCTCAGAGCACAAGCTGCTTTCTGTGGTGCAGGGTTTGATTCCCCCAGTCTCTATTTGTCTACTGTGTGAGTCTGAGTGCATTATTTATCCAGGCAGTGCCCTCATGGTGAGACTGAAAAAGTTCTGTTTGTAGTTATTGCATAGAATTAAGGCTGTACGTTGTTAACAAGCTGCTCCCCATAATTCAGGATTTGCTTCCATTTACCTGCTGTGTGACTAAGCACTTAATCAGACAGTGCTCTTGAGCTGAGTCAAAAAGGCCTATGTGGATTGTAGATCTACCCTAGTTAACAAATGTAAGTAAATAAATTGCACTTGTTTTCATTATTTCTAACTAGAATCTTGTGCATTTGGTTTACAAGCATTTCTGTGAAACAAAATACTGAGACATTTATAAGTGGACTGGAATGCAATGTTGAATATAAAATAAAAACTTTTGTTTTGGAAAATAAAGTATGTTTTGGGTCTGAGATATGAAAGCTGAGACATTTATGGCCTAGTGTAAAAATGACAATGTTGGCAGTCTTCATTGAAATATTACAAAATGTCAATAGGTAGTCTGCAATACCTTTGGTGAACAAGTTCAACACATGCATTTCTAGAGAGACAGTAATACATAATATTTTTATTTTATTTATTTTGTTTACATATTGTTAACTGTGTTAATCCCAGTAGATCAATCAGCCTGTTTTTAGGGGAGACCTCAGGTGGTACTCATACTGACAACTTGAAATTTGGCTGTGGGATTGGGGAGCTTCCCTGACTCTTTTCGATAAGTACCACGGGGTATTTTATACCCCTTACACTACCACCAACTCAAACAGCTGGACCTTGTTTAATATCTCTTCTGAAGGATGGCACACTCTGCAGTGCAACACTGCCCTTATGTTCTGAAGTTCTGAAAAGTGTGGGAAAGTGTATGTATGACAGAGGGGCAATAAAGAAACTCACTTCATAATACTGTCCCAGGGATGCATAGTTAAGAAAAATGCTTCCCAAGTCCAGCAAAAATAAGAAGTTGTAGATGAGGTCAACACATTTTGAAACAGACAAAGTGAAATTATTTCTCCTTAACACAATCAGTAACTCAAAATCATTCTGCCTTTTTTGTAAAAAAAAAAAATAATAAGCTTAGATATCTCTTCTAAAGGAATGTGCAAATGAATAAAAACTGTATTTGCATGCATGTGTGACTGTGTGTGTGTGTGTGTGTGTGTGTGTGTGTGTGTGTGTGTGTGTGTGTGTGTGTGTGTGTGTGTGTGTGTGTGTGTCTGCAGTGTGTGTTTGGAAGCCATTTTGTTTGTTATGAAGAAATGAAAAAAATAATAATACAGCACTTCCCTTTCTTTGTTTGATTCCCATTACTGACATTTGCCGACTGCATTTCTTTGCAGATATTTAATATTTTAATCAACAGTCTTTATTTTCAGCAATGCCTTAACTGTATTTGACAATCAGATCTTCGATACCTTTTCCTGACCACTGACTGCCCAGCTGTTCCATATCCACTTACTGGAATCAGGGATGACATGACTTTCATGATCACTAATGATCTGGGGAGAGTGAGTACTCTGTTTGCCATCAGTGGACAGTGCTAGGTTTATTTACCTGTCATATTAAAAAAAAAACAGCTGGTATACCATGTGCCATGAGAAATAGCCAAAATGGCATGCAGTCTCACTTTTAAGTGGATTCTGCCCCCTCCCAAGTGTCTCTCAGATAAGTAGTATAATGAATGCCAGTTTACCAACTACATATTCCTCTGGTCGCCACAGGACAGTGACAGTGCCCTCCTCCAAATGTGGCAGCTGACCTTCAGCCATTCAATTCCACTTCATCCATCCAGTTCTCCAGTACCTGTCTAAATCCAACCACTCAACCAGTGTCACTGGCAGCATAGTCAGAAACAGAACCACTATCCAAGTAAGCCAGCAAGCAATAAAAATTCTCTTGGAAAATAGGCAAGTGGCAGTAAAAGTGCAGTGTTAACATATTTACTCAACAAAAAGGAGACTGTCATGTTAAAAATGAGATATTATGATGATAACAAAAAAACATTTGGATGGACTTAATAAAAAAATATTCAAACAGATCTGCCTTGCAGTCTGTGCTGCATGTCTCATCTCTCTCTCTCTCTCTCTGTATGAAATATGCACTTTTGGTTCATCAAAATAAATTAATCAAAACTAAGGCAAGAAACCTGAATGCTAGGATATTCCATAACATTAAGAAGAGCCTGCTGCTATTGAAATGCTGGGCAACAGTACCTTTAAACCAATCAATGCATTTAACTATCTGAGGTATAGCTTAATTCTTAAACCTTCTGAAACAAACACAAAGATCAAATGATGCTAGCACTGCAGTTAATACTGATGGATCTATAAACAGCAATGTGCCAGGTCTTAATAACACTTCTGGATAGGTAGATTGTTTCACATCAGCCCACACTACTGCCCCTGGATTAAACAAAAAGTGAAATCCTTTTGAAGCTGCATTTTTTTTTTTTTTTGCTTTGTCTTGATATTGACTTTGCAGGCATTTCTTGCATTCTCAGCAGTTGCTATTTGTTATAGCTGCTATCAGGCATTCTTAATGAACCACCTGTGTTTCAAGGTGAAATCTGACACACAAACAGGGTCTGTACAGTTCGCAGCATAATGAGCATTCTTGGTAAGCCAAGCAGTCCTTGACTGATGTTTGCTGCTGTCTTTGCACGTTATGTACTCATAAGATTATGCTGAGTATTAAAAATAAAATTACATAAGACCCACAATGTTATTCGCCTATCATAGCTTCCAATAAATTTATGAAATGAAGCTACTGCAGCAGCATATCACACTCCTAAATATGTATTTCCTTTCAGGTTCTTATCATCTGCATCCATTTAGCACCACAACCTATACTCCAACCCCCTCATAACTCTATTTTCTACATTCGCCTTCCTCTGTCTAATTCCTTTATGCTTCTTGAGGGACCAGATAATGGTGATTTAATTCAGTAACATATTTGTAACTAGGCAATGATGGAGAAGATGTGAGATGTACCCAGGCTGGCCTCCTTATTATATATATCATGCATTTGTTCCATAATTTGCAGTCCCTTTCTGTGATAGCCAGCCTTAATAGCTGTGTGTGTGTGTGTGTGTGTGTGTGTGTGTGTGTGTGTGTGTGTGTGTGTGTGTGTGTGTGTGTGTGAGAGAGAGAGAGAGAGAGAGAGAGGGCACATGCACATGCATAAGCTGTGCAACTGCATGCCACAAAGCAGTTCTTCACCATCACCTTCACTTATTCTGGTCACGGTACTGAACAATGCCAGACAGACTTTCTTTTTAAAGAGAAAGAAATCCACCGGGAGACTTGACTACATAACCTCCCTTTCATTTTACTACCAGATACCAATATTCATTCCTAGCTGGTATCACTGGCATCAGCAGATTCAAGGTTGTGCGAAGGGGAAGCCATTTTCTAATTTTTAAATGTTAACACCTTGCAGTTGTATAGCACCAAAAAACTGTGTTCAGATAAAAATAACAAAAAAAACTTTCAGCCATCCTAGGAATATTGCCCCAACTTTTATGTCTTTTCTAGTCATAGAAATATAGAAACAGAGTGATATAAAGTAAAACTATGGACATATAGTTTCCTTTACCTTTATGTCAGAAAAAATAATGACAGTCATCTGTTCAAATTACCTCACAGCAGAAACCTCTCATGTAATTACAAAAGAATTATGAGACAATAAACTGCTTTGGGCAAAACTAAGACATATGTATTGCTGCAGCAAGTTATTTCAGGTACTTTATAATGCAACTCATTGTCTAATGTTCTGTGAGAAACTAACAGCTGGGAAATAAAACAAGCTTGTCATTTTTGTCTACCTTTTATAATCAGAAAAGTAAAACAAATTACTTTCCTTCTGTGGTATGGAATACTTTATACCAATTGCTTGCTGTAACACTATTAATTGAGATATAGGTTGAGCATGTCTGTTTTCATTAGTTTCCATAAGTGTGTAGGCTTTTGTCAAGAAATAATACACATTGTGCATTTTCCTAATGTTTTATAATGAATATGCATCTTGATAGTGCTTTTCACAATGGCACAGAACAGATACATTTAACATGTACCTCTCTAATCAAACACATGACTGCACATTCGAACACATGGCTGCACAATTCACTTTCTTTAACTGGTGAAGAATGGTTTTGGATCACCATAACCAAAAATGCAAACGGAGCCAAACACTATGAACATTATCCAGTAACTGTTAACAGCAAGTTTAACATTTGTTTTAATTGCTCATTTTAACTATATCCATCAGTTTAGCAGTGAGAGTTAATGCTATCAGCTGCAAACAAGTTTCATCCTGTACATTAACATACCTCTCAACCTCTCAGCACAAAAAATCGGGACAAAGCCAGAAATAATGGGGGGAGGAGACAAAGGCCAAAAAATAGGGAAGGATTTTAAAAATTGCTCCTATACAGGTTTTGAACTATTATGTATTTTCTGAAGGATATGAAGTCTGTAAATCAAATATCTGTCATTTTTTACTATTATTTAATTACTTCAAACCTCAGTAATTTTCCTGAAAACTGCAAATTTTATAAGGAACAGAACAAAAGTATGAGGCAAAAATCTGGACATTCTGTGAAAATCTGGACAGTTGTGAGGTATGTTTAGGTTTAATTCTCTTAGTCCCTGTTCAGAAAACCACGTGACCTAACAAGTCCAGCAGCGCTCCTGGGTTATCCTGAAAAGAAAAACATGCACTTGTGCACAATGGCTTCACCTCGTCGACAATTGAATAAAATAAAAATACATGACAGTGAGTGCAATAGAAATGAGAAAGCAGATACTGATATGGAAAAATTATTAAAGTACCATTTGTAACTCGAAAACAGAAGCTAGATGCTTCTATTTCTTAAGACTGAATGCTAAAAAACTGAATTGAAAATGACAAAATAAAAATACAAATGTGGCTTTTCCCAAATATAATACTTGCTACTGCCATTATAAATAAGGAATTCAAAATGGAATAAACTAATTAAAATTGTAAAATGTAAAATAATTTTGCAGGAGCAAGCCATGTAAAATAATTTTGCAGGTGCAAGCCATGTGCACCTCCTTTACAATCTCCTTACTACTATATTCTAACTCTGAGGTTGTACATTGTCTGAGAAAGGAACAAGTATTTGGTTTTGCTTCAGAACCAAGTATTTATCATCTCTCTGAGATTCTGCAATCTTCGAGTTCAACTATGCTCCTGGAAATGCAGGGGAGTTTGCCATCCTGCAACACTGTCCTCTGATAAAAGTTGCACCCAAACTTTCCTATTCAGTCATTCATGGTTCATTTCTAAATTTTGATTTTAAGCAGTATAATTAAACTTAACCATATATTTGTAACGGATAACCCATCATCTTTGTTGAAAAAAAATCCTACTTTACAGCACAGATAACAATATCCATACAGATGCAGCATCCCAAAAACATTTGGACATATAGTATTGGTTCAGTAATGATCTGTTTTGCCTTAGCATCTTAAGCCTACAATCACAAATGCAGCAAACAGTAGCACTGCATTTTGGCAATTTAAGTAGTGTAATTGTCAGCATTAAATATTAGCTCTTTTTTGTGAGAGGAATGAGAGTCAGGCTAGTTCAGGAGTTATGACTGCTTTAAGGCAATTCCAGCCATTCAGCAACAAAGCTTAGTGTCAAAAATTTTCCCACCCCCAACTTTGTTCTTGTTGTGTTCTTAAACCTAGTGTATCTCTTGTTGTCCATTCCTTGTTATAATCTGACCACATAATTCCCCCTCCCTCCTCTTTTATTGGTTGTTGTCAGTAAGCACAAAAGCGTAATTTTGCTAAGTATGTCCACTTAAGCTATTTAAATACATTTGCCCTCCCACTGTATTCCACAGAGCCAGAATACAAAGTGCTCATCAAAACAAATCTGTATTGCTCTTTTAAGCTTGGTGGCTTTTGCGTTGTCTGCCCTTACTATAAATGTGTCTTTGGTAGTTTTTCCCCTGTTTAATATTATCTGCTCATCCTAGTGAGCACCAGGGGCGTAGACAGTTTTTTTTTCAATTTGTACTCTAAGGTCTGGTACTGCTAGCCCCCCATGCATCCATGCTGCCCTGCCAAAATTTAGTTTGAGATGTCCACAGTCACTCTTAACTGGCATTTAGTAGCAGTGATTCACTACAACAAGCCTCTGTACCACATCAGGGTTGCTATTCTCACAGAGGTCCATTCACATCACATACACCACACACACACACACACACACACACACACACACACACACACACACACACACACACACCCCACACGCACACCCACCACACGCACACCTACCACACGCACGCGCACACACACACACACACACACACACACACACACACACACACACACACACACACACACACACACACACACACACACACACACACACCACCCACAAGCTGCTAACTGCTCTGGTTTTGATACCTTAAAAAAGCAGCCTAAACCATTCGCAATAAGGAGCCCACAATCCAGTCCAAAGAGAAGCCATCCGAGCTGGACTGTTGGCTGCTCTGGTTTAGGTGCATTTAATAGCAGCCGAAACTATTCACAGGCAGTAGCCCATAACCCAGTCAACATGGGAAGACAGCCTGAGCCATTCACTGCAACAAGCCTCTCTATCACATCAGTGTAGCCAGTCACACTGAGGTCCATTCACACCACCACACACCAAACCCACAAATGTCCATTCACACCACCACACACCAGACAGAAAACGGGAAGCCAGCAGCCAGTCCCACAGAGATTCAGTCACATCTCACACAACCACAGTGGACAGTAACTGCTGCTGGGAGCTGATGACTGCTGTGGTTTTGATACCTTAAAAAAGCAGCCTAAACCATTTGCAATTAACAGACCACAATCCCGTCCAAAGGGAAGCCAGCTGGGCTGGGATTTTGGCTGCTCTGGTTTAGGTGCATTTAATAGAAACCTAAACCATTCACAGGCAGTAGCCCACAACCCAGTCAACAGGGGGAGACAGCTTGAGCCATTCACTGCAACAAGCCTCTGTACCACATCAAGGTAGCCAGTCACACAGAGGTCCATTCACACTACCCAAAATGAGTCCCACAAAGGTCTATTCACCATCACACAGCTGCTAACTGCTCTGGTTTTAATACCTTAAAAAAGCAGCCTGAACCACTCGCAATATGCAGCCCACAATCCAGTCCAAAAGGAAGCCAACTGGGCTGGGCTTTTGGCTGTTCTGGTTTTGGTACATTTAATAGCAGCCTAAACAATTTGCAGTAAGCAGTCCACAATCCAGTCCAAAAGGAAGCCAACTGGGCTGAGCTGTTGGATGCTGTGATTCTCATATCATTTGGCAACTGCAGCCTAATCCATTTACATCAAACAGGCCACAATCTAGTCAAAAGGAGAGGCCACCCATCCATAGCATACTGTCAGCACATGACAATGTACAACCAGTCATGAGTACCCACTTGCCATCATCCTTATGGTCTGCTGTATCACTTTGGAAAGACATTAATCTGGTGATCATTACATGGATCAAAGTCTTTAGCACTTGGGTGATATCAACATTGATGTCATCATGTATGTACATCAGGGCCAACCCACTTAAACGTACATCAGACACAGTGTTTCATAGCCATATCTTAATTCATCTTACAGCACTGCATGACCTCTCTGCAGAGGAAACACTCACTGGCATGGTAACCAGAACTGAACTGTTTATATTTGGATAAAATGCTGGGGTCAACTGTTGTAGGGTTGAAATAATGGTAGTTGGCAGCTTGTCTCATACAACTGCTATCCATCTGCTGACCCATTGGTTAAGCTCATTTTTGAAACTGGCCAGACTGGATATGTCAGTCTTGTATGCACTGTACAATTCCACCATGTTTCTCATCATCTTCTAAAGCATGCTGCATGTTTGGCACCAGACTATGTACAATGAAACTTGGGTGGCACTCCATAAATTGGTATTTTATTTCGCCTATGACATGTTCCAGTGATGAAATGAACATGTTCATTCCACAGTACTCTTCTGGGTCAGCAGCACCAATGTTGAGTTCTTTCAGTCTGTCTTACACAGATCCTTGGAACACTTTCTTCTACCATGACTCTGGCTGCCAGTTGTTTGACTTCTTCCAACAATTCTGAAAAAGAATTGTCAGCATTTGCTCTCATTGTTTGAAGAGTGTCAGTGACAACCTTTGCTTCTTCACAAGCCTGAATCAAGTCAATCTGTTCCTGTTGCAGGTACAGATGAAGTGGTTTAATCATATCAGTCATGGAATCCATTGTAAACAGAGCTACAATTAAATCAAATCTTATAATAGAGTACAGATACCTGTCAGCATATTTGTCATACTCAGAATACTCTCTAAAGTGGTGACAAGGATGACATATTTATTCTGGAAGTTGGGCAGGCAATCAGCCTGACCCATCCACCGGGTGTTGCCACATGCCTGAAGTGAGGTACTTCTGTCTTCATCTTCATCCGCATATACAAACTGTGTGAATTCCTTAAGGTAGGCTAAATACTCATTGTGACATTTAGCAGATGAATTTAGCATTGCAATTATTTTCCTACAGGTGTCAAGAGTGTTTGCCATGTCATGCATTTTACATGAATGAACTATAGCAGTGCTGAACTTGTGCACAGCTTCTGGAAACAGGGCTCAAATTCTTACCTGCACACCATTAAAATGACCAGATATGTCTGTCAAAGCCTTGTCTTCACAATACCTTCTTGTTCACACCCCATCTGTGAGTCTCTGCAGAAAGAGGTCAACTAAGGCTTTTCTTGTGGTGTCATGTGCTTGTGCTACCACAAATTCAATGAAGTCTTCATGGATTTCTACATTTCCCTCACTTCTATGAACATATTTTAGAGCCAAAGCCACTTGCTCCTTATGGAAGTTGTCAGCAGTTCCATCAGCAATTAAACTAAAGAATTTTGCCTCTTTAACTCTGCTTAAAATTTTTCTCTGAATCTGTAACCCAATAAGATTAATCATTTAATTTTGAATTTGTGCCCAAGTGTACAGTACATTTTTGCTGACCCTCCCTTAAATAGTTGTCAAGTACATAGTCCACTTCTGCCATGCATTCAACAATGCTTTAAAGTTTTCTGTATGTCAGTTTTCCACAGAGTGGCAAATTCTGTCTTCCACAGAGAAGAAATATCCACACAATACATCTCAAGGCATGAACTGTGCATTCCTCCAACTTCCTATCTTTCTTTGTAATTAACGGATAAGCTGTTTGCAGTTGGCCAGAGCATACCTCTAGAAATGCCTTTGACTTTGCAAGTGCATTTCCATGGCCCTTTGACTTGCTATGTTAAGAATCTTCCTTGCATTAGACCAATTGGTCATAGGCATGGAGACCAACACACACTCTCTAGCTTTGTTGAAGACAAAGCATGGACCACAGAAGACCCCATCCAAACTCTGCCAATACTGTGTAAACTGAAATTCATGCAGAAGTTGTGGACTTAATCTTCTGTTTTTCTGGCTTCCAGAATACCCCATGAAATGCTTAGGAAACTGAAAGCCTTCAGGGGTAGCCACCACATGGTCAAAATGGTCTTTTTGTTGATGTCTGTAATCTGACATCATTCATGCTGTTGCAAACTGCATTGTCGGTGTTAGAATGTATGGAGAGTTGCAAATGTCCTGCTGCAATACTTGTGTAGCCACTGGCATACCACTTGATTGAAGATCTTGTTCAAGAATATCTCACTTCCTTTTATCAAATTCCATCTTGGTCTCCAACTCGATCATGTCAATGCTGTCATAGGTGTCACAGTTCCATGACATGCCTAAAACAAATAATCTTATTACTTCTGAATGATGAAAGAACTACTGCAGCTTTCCACAATCTAAAAAAAAAATATTTACGCAGTATTGTACTGTCCATCGGAAACCCCTGCAGGTACCAAAGGATTCAATGGCTTTTTGGCTTGCCAGCTGAAAAGAACCCACTTAGTATATGGTGCTGTGAAATACATGACTGAAGCTGTGATGATAGGAGGTACTGCCAGCCATGCCAGGGTGAAGTAGGGCAGTAGATGTAAGACTTGTGCCAGCATAGTAAGCTAGAATTTTGTAAATAATTCTATGTCATTACTATGGCAAATTGATATGTACATATGCTTGTGCTGAAAATGTATTTCTGAGATTTGCTTATGCTAATTGTTAAAATGTATCAACAGTGCACCCTGCTGAAATGAAGCTAAAGGTGCATGTATTATGGTAACTGAATTAAATGTATATATTTTAATTGAGGACACTGGCATAGCATTGGTTAACCAGCTGGCTTATTTTAAGAAAAATAAGGAAAATGTAAATGAGCTGTTAAATCATTAAACAGCACCACACAGTACAGAGTAAGCCCAGAGACAGTAGGTCTGGGAGCAGCCATTATCTGGCAGCTTTTGTAAAGAAGGGGGGGAAGTGTTGCAAACATTTCTGGCTCCTGGGCATTGCCATAAAAGCTCTAAATGTGTATTGTAGCAATATGCTAAAGTCCTGTCTCAAACTTCAAAAGGAGATATTGTGGGAGCCTAGAGTCAGATGACCAGATGAGGTCATTTTGCAAGTCATCTTGGATATTATATTTTATAGGGAGTAATCCCAGAATATAGAGTATTCTGTTTGGGAGCCTGACTAGAAAGACTGCTCAGATATTTCATCTTGCCTTGGCCAAGGAAGTTATTAGGGAACAGTGCATTCTTCTAGATTCAGTCAGGAATATAGTGATGCTTAGTTTAGATGTTGGTTTTCTTTATTTGCCTGTCTGTGAAGGCTGCTAGCCCAGCTAGCTGGAATTTTGTAAATAATTCTATGTTATTTGTGAATAGTAATATGGTTGTATGCTTGTCTTACAAATGTAAGAAAACTATATATTATGTTAAACTGTATGTTATATGCTGTGCTTCAAGAGTTTAACCACAGTGTACCCTACTGGAAAAGAACAGAAATGTATATGAACTTTATGCCTATGCAAATGTATGCTTTGATAGTAAGAAGCTGGAACATACAGAGTTAACTTGCAAAACTCTAAGAAAACAAGTTGAAATTGTTTACAACTGTGGTATCTCGCAGTTTCAGCTAGGCGACAGGATGTCTACAGCTAGGAATTATTTCTATTGTCTGGAAACGGAAATAATTACAGGTTTCAAAGGTAAAAGTATTTAACTGTTTTACGACTTCCAGTTCCAGGCAAATTTCTGAGATAAGTATTTTTAACACAGAGGTGCTACATTTTAAGTTTCTGTTAGCCTGGGAACTGAAGACAGAGGTGTCAAATAGATATGTCATCCAGCTAACCCAACAGTAATGTGTATTATTAATTTAAGAACTATCTCTCAGATAAAGTCTGTGCATTTTGTATTTGTCTTTGGACCTAGAAACATTCTCTCATCAGCACTTCTCATCTGTATTTGCCTGGCTCTGTAAGTAAGTCATTTAGGGCATAGTGTCTCTTAGATATAGATAAGAATACAGTAAAGAGTAGTTTAGACATTTTCTGTATTTATGTGAGACTGTCCTGTAATGTTGTTTTAAAGTATTTCCTGTGATTCTGAACTCTGTTGTCACTATGTTGGGTTATTGAGTATTTTCTTGTGATTTTATTATTTATTATTAAATATAATTAAGCCTTTTAATTGTGACTAGTTTGTTTAGAGATATTTAAGCTCTTAGAGTACTTGCATATGTATTTGGTGACACTATACAGGCCACTCTTAAATAGCCTTGTTGTTGGTCACATTGGTCACCCTTTGGGAATGGCCTTGAAGAGCTGATAAAGGGTGTTTGGTGGCAGTGATTACTACCTTATAGTCTGGGCAGAAGGGGGCATAGCTACTAAACCTGTGCCAGCCTTCCCCAGGAGTGTCTGTGTGTTTGTATATAAATCAAATTTCAAAGTGTGTGTGTGTCAGCTACTTGGGCAGGGACACAAAGCATTAGTTGGACAGAGAGGGTGCTGAAGGTTTTGGCTTGACCAATCAGCTGAGATCTTAACCCTATAGCTGTGCCAGTGGGGAGTCTTATTGGGGATCTGGACAGAGAGGGAGAAACCAGCACCATACTGACTGTGATCTCTGTGTGCTGTTAAGGGAAATTGTACTTTACTGTGTGTGTACTTGTCATCCTCCCAATGTGCATGTCCCTCACTGGTGTTAGTGGTGAGGATTGAGACTCCTTGATTACTGGACATCACACTGTCCTTCAATGTTCTTTTTAACATTTCCTGTTATCTGAACTCTGTGGTTTACTGTGAATATATGTTCAATATTTTCATGCTTTTTTATTATTTATGATTACATATATTTAAAACTTTTATTGTGGCTGTTCCTTAGTACCTAACCTTTGAGAGGAGTTTTTATTTGGTGACACTGTGTGAGCCATTCCAGAAGGCCTAGCCATCTTGGTGAAGTACTACCATTGGTATTAGTATTAATATTACATAGTATAATTGGGCACTTTTGTTAAGGGCCTTAGAGTAGCTCATTGTGAAGTGTATGGTGGCAGTGATAATTACCTTATGCTCTGGGCAGAAGGGGGTACAGCAGGCACATCTGTGCCAGCCTTTCCCAGGTGCATGTGTGTGAAAAATGAAATCTCTCAGGGTGTGTATGTCAGCAACTTGAGGCAGGGACACAAAGCACTGGGTTTACAGAGAGGGTGCTGGAGGACATGGCTTGGGCACTTGGCTGAGGACCTAACCTTACAGCTGTAGCTTAAAACCTGAGCTTTGGCTGGCTAAGATCTAGCTGTATTCAGCTGGACATATAAGAGAATTTAAGTACCTTTTATCTGCAGATATTTCAAATAATACAGCATTTTAATTGATTTACTTGTGTTGCATTGAATATTAACTGAACTGGAAGTTTTGACTCTGTTTTTTCAGTTAGTGTTTGCTAGATTTTATTGCCTGTTAGAATCCTGCATAGACAGTACTTGCAGTTGGGGGTAGTCTCATTCATTGATATCCTGTTAATGCCTATTTAAGTGGTACATTTTGGAATATTTTCTGCTTAAAACCTGAGCTTTGGCCAGCTAAGATCTAGATCTATTCAACTGGACATATAAGAGAATTTAAGTTACTTTTATCTGCACGTTTTTCAAATAATACAGCATTTGAATTGATTTATTTGTGTTGCATTGAATATTAACTGAACTGGAAGTTTTGACTCTATTTTTTCAGTTAGTGTTTGCTAGATTTTATTGCCTGTTAGAATCCTGCATAGACAGTACTTGCAGTTGGGGGTAGTCTCATTCATTGATATCCTGTTAAGGCCTATTTAAGTGGTACATTTTGGAATATTTTCTACTTAAAACCTGAGCTTTGGCTGGTTAAGATCTAGCTGTATTCAACTGGACGTATAAGAGAATTTAAGTACCTTTTATCTGCACTTTTTTCAAATAATACAGCATTTTAATTTATTTATTTGTGTTGCATTGAATATTAACTGAACTGGAAGTTTTGACTTTGTTTTTTCGGTTAGTTCCCCACCCACTCTCCCTGGTTTTGTTTTGTTGTTAATCTTGGTGGCTTTGAAACTGCCCACCCCTCTTGTAAATTTGTGTTTGGATACTCCTTCTCATTTGCTCACTCAACTGACTGTAGTGAGATCATATTCTGATTTCAGGCACTCCTACTGTGTACAAAGAGCATCTGGGAAAGAAAAAAAAAGCTTATTTCCTGCCTTTCCTGTAAGTGGTCTAGACTGTTTGTAGGCTTCTGAACCCCCAAGCCTCTCTGTGTTGGAGGGAAGCCTTCTAGCTTAATTTTGTTTCTTAGAACTAGCCAGTTTTCTAGTTTCATCAATCAAATCTGTTTCTTTGAACTCAGCACTTGTTCAGAACTCGTTGTAAGCACTAAATAAGCTGCAAATTACTACAGCACTCAAATTCCTCACTTGTCTAGAGGAAAGCAGTTTTTAGTACTTAATAAATAAGCACCTATCCAGGCATGTCTAAGGGTCAGCTCCCGGTGATTTCTCCTGTCTACCTGATGAATCTGGGCATCTTGGGGCAATGCAGCAATTGCCTCATGTACACAGACAACCCTTTCCTCCTACCATCCAACACTACAACCTGTGAGAGATGCACTTATACAGCCAAACTGGAAGCAAACCTCTCTTCACCCAAGACTGGACTAGACAGTCAAGAGGAGAAGGTAACACTTGCACCACACCACACTCATCACATAGTCCCTCAAAACCTACACCACCAAAACACACACATAGAAACGCAAAACATACACCTACATTCACAGAGGATCTCAATAAAAACCTGCCCAAGCATCAGAGACCTCCAAAGCAGAGTGCAAGCAAACTCAACCCCCCAACACAACCCAAATGACACATAGCCCACAAACTCAGTGTGCCACTCAACCACAGCCCATAAGGCATAACAATGTACCCAACACTCTAGTCATGGGTGACTCTATAGTCAGGCACACTGATGTTCCACTCACCAGGCTAAACAAGGAGAACGTTACTGTCAGCTGCCTGTCAGGTGCCAGAATCTGCCACATAACGCACGCATTCAGGTCGCTCCACAACACGTACAAATATGACACTGTCATTGTCCATGTTGGTGTGAATATCCTGAGACTTACCTCCCTGGACTACATGAAAAGAGACATGGAGGAGCTCTCCGATCTTGTAGCCCAGGCAGATATGACCCTAGCACTGAGTAGCATCCTGCCATCACCTAGAATGATACCACAGTACAAGGACAAAATGATTGACTTCAACAATTGGCTAAGCCTCTGGTGTCATTCTAAGGGGATCCAGTATCTGTCTGCCTGGGACGACATGATTGACAGACCATGATGCTTTGCCAGAGATGGCCTGCACCTGTCGCACTTGGGATTCCGGATACTGGCAAAGGCTCTTGCCACCCCTATAGTGCCTTTTTTAGGCAAGGTTCAAATGACAAATTCACCACCATAACAGGTACAAGCAAGCAAAATCTGAGGGTAATGGTACTCAATGCTAGACGTTTAAACCTCAAAATGCACTCACTCGAGGCACTTCTTTAAATGGAGAAATCAACAGCTGTGCAGTGACAGAGACCTGGTTCAAAGTTCCAGAGTGCACCCCTGCGTTACCAGGCTATAATTCATACCACACCTTTCGGCCACCTAACCCGGAATAAAGCACTAAAGGTGGAGGCATGTCCATATTCATTAAGGATATCCACACCTCCAGGCTACTGGCACAGCATAATGCATCCGAGATTATCCAAGTGCAACTAACTCTGGGCAAGACTGCAATCCAAACTGTAGCTTGCTACAGACCCACCCACCATGCCCCAGGATTCCCACTCCTCATTTCTTGATACACTGGAAAGTATTAGGGTGCAACCCAACACCCTAATAATGGGTGATTTCAACTACCCCACCATTAACTGGGAAAACTACTCATGTACCAACTCTTTTGCTGAATGTTTTCTGGTATTCATAAATTCCAATGCCTTGGATCAACTTATTCACGCCCCCATCAGGGGCAGCAATATCCTAGACCTGGTCATTACCAACATGGGCAACCGGTGTTCCACACCGGAGGTAAATTCCTCCTTGGTCAGATCCGACCACAAGCTAATCACCCTAGACATTCACATCCTGCCCCCACCCCCAATTAGGGAAACCACCATAAAAAACTTCTCCAAAGCCAACTTCACACTTCTTAAGACAGAAGTGGCTAACTTCATGACACCCATGCAGATGGACAATAGAGGTACAACTGTTGAATCCTACACAAATGCACTTTATAAGCACTTACACGAGTGCATGGATCATGCTATCTCTAATGGAACCAAGATGCTATCCTCCAAAAAAAGAAAGTCAGTCTGGTGGTCCTCTGCCATAAACAAACTCTACAACAGAAGAAAGAAACTGTTGCAAAAAAGAGTAAAATCCCATGACTGGAGGAACTCCCTGGTCAACCTCAGTAAGAAGCTGATATCCCTCATAAATCCTCCAAAGCTAGTTACAAAAACAAAATTGCCACTGACTCTAAAGACAACCACAAAGCATTCTTATAGCTATGTCAAGAATCTCAATGGCAACACTCAGATCTGCTCTGAGTTACAGCACAATGACACTAAATATACAGAACCAACTGATATTGCCAACATCCTGGCAGATAGGTTCAGTGCTAATTTTACCCCCCCCTCACCCCCAAGAGGGCCCATCTCTATACCAGAAGAATGCAAAGTTCCTGTACTCACGGCTGCACAGGTAAAATACACACTCTCCAAAGCCAAGAACACAGCATCCATGAGACCTGACAATATACCAGGCTGCGTTCTACATGAACTACAGAATGAACTGGCATCCTACCTAAGTACCATGTTCAATCATAGCCTCATCTCAGGCTTTGTACCCACTGAATGGCGCACTGTGACAGTTATCCCATTACATAAAGGAGGAGCCACAACGGACCCCGGGAACTACCGTCCCATTAGCCTGACAAGCCTGGTCTGCAAGGTCATGGAACGTCTCATCATGGAACTCATAAACGAAGACATTGGTAATCTCCAAACTCTGGACCCTACCCAGTTCGGGTTTGTAAAAAGCAGATCATGTCTCCTAAACCTGATTGACTTATTTGAAGCAGTCACCAAAGCCATAGATGAGGGTAAGGTGGTTCACACAGCTTATCTAGATCTTGCCAAGGCTTTCGACACCATCCCCCACTCTGGAATTATAGATAAGCTCATTAAACTAGGTATAAATCCCTATGTCACAAGATGAGTTGCCAACTGGCTCATGGACAGAACCCACACTGTGAAAGTAGCAGACTCCAAATCCAACTTCAGACCAGTGGCAAGTGGAGTACCACAGGGTTCAGTCCTGGGTCCACTCCTGTTTGGTATCTACCTCTCTGAAGTACAGGCTAACACAGAAGGTCTTTGGCTAACAAAGTTTGCAGATGACTGCAAACTAGGAGCCATAATCAAAATTCCTAACGATGTAGACATACTACAAAAGGGCCTCACTGAGACAGATGCCTGGTGTCAAAGCCATGGCCTGAAGCTCAATGCCAAAAAGTGTATTGTCATCCCCTTTGGTAAAAACTCTGTACCCATGAACTACCACATAAGTGGTAGTCTACTTAATGCTGAAAGTGTGATAAGAGACCTTGGGACACAGGTGGACAGTAATCTCTCCTTTGATAATCACATCACCACAGTGGTCAGGAAATCCTTCTATGTGGTTCACCTCATCACAAAAGGTTTCTCATCCAGAAAAAAAGAGGTCATTGTTCCCCTCTACTCATCACTCATTAGACCCATTATAGAGTACAACGCCCCTTTTGGTATGTACCTCACAAGACATCTACAACAACTGGAAAGGCCACAGAAATACCTCACAAAGAGGATTACTGGCCTCAAACAGATGCCCTACGCAGACCGTCTCAAAATACTCCAGCTCTACTCCATCGCATATCGCCTACTCAGAGGCAATCTCTGCCTAACATACAAAACTATGTCAAATCCAGAGCTGTTGGACATGCTCCACTTAAAGAAATCCCAATCCCTCCGAGCTACACACTCTAGGGACCTAAACCTTGTCACCACAATAAACAGAACATGCTGGAGGGATAGATTTCTGTCCCAGAGACTTCCCATATTCTGGAATAGACTACCTAGCTATGTCAAACAGCGCTCCTCATTAGCACTCTTCAAGAAAAATCTTGATGACTGGATGGGAAACAGGAAATTCACCACAGGGATCACTTCTGTGGCTCTGCTCGACAGGGGCACAGGAAAATCATTTTCTTGGGTGGCGAAAGCCAGAGTACCTTTTTGGCTAGGCTTATATAGGCCCTAGAGCTAATAGCCTAGTACCTACCTATGAACCTATGAACCAGTGTGGAGTCTTATTGGGGATCTGGATGAAGGTAGATATAGACACATCCAGACCTTGGGTTGAGTGTGTTCCCTGTGTGCTGTTAATGGAAATTGCACTTGATATAGAGAGGTCTGCATCTGGAAAACCTGAGTGTATCCATTTGTATTCCAAGTGCACATCCCCTCTCCATTGTCAGTGGTGAGGATTCAGGCTCCTTGATTACTAGCCCAGCATAGGGACAACACATATTGGTGCCCATCACATATTGGCAGCAGTGGAGGGTGTCACATTTTAATTGGTTGGCAGCGAAGGGATCATCACATGCTCACATATTGTTGAGCAGTTGTGTGGATATTGAATTCCTGTAGCCTGTAAGCAGTGGTCACTATAGAAGATATTTGTACTCTCAAGTAGCCAAAAAGTAGCCTTTCTGAGTTTCATATCATAATAGTTTTATTTATTTACTTTTTGTTAACTTAGTTAGTCAGGGAGGGCAGGCAGGGATGTCAGCAGAGGATTATGGCAAGCTGACAAGGAACCAGTTGGCTAAGATGTGCCAAGCCAAAGGACTGGCGCGTGCCAACCTGACTAAAGAGGAAATGATTGCAGCCTTAACCACAGCTGCAGCATAGACCAACAACCAGGAAGACAACAGACTGGCATTGGGTATGTACAGCTCTCAGAAACAGGACAGTTCAACTTTTCCACAGAGGACTTAAAAATCTGTCTGGAGCTAAAGAGACTTGAACTGGGGTCCAAACATTTGGAATTAGAACCAGCAGAATGATTGCAGTATTTGGAGTTTGAAATAGAATCAGCAGAGAGACTGTGTCACTTGGAAGCCGAAGAAAATGAGAGGCAGAGACAACATGAAAAAGAAATGCTGACTCTTCACCAGGGTCATGCAGGTAATGGGGAAGGGAGTAACCATACCCCAGAAGCAGTAAAGGTCAGTAAACTTCTTCCTCAGTACCAAGATGGTGATAATTTTGATAGTTTTATTCATCTATTTGAAAGAGTATGCAAACAGCATAATGTTGACCGAGGGCTTTGGGTACAGTTCCTCACCCCCTTACTCCATGGTAAAGCTGTAACTGTTGTTTCTAAATTGTCAGAAAATGATTGTTTAGATTATGATCAAGTTAAGCACTGGTTATTACAATGCTTTAAGTTAACACCTGAAGCTTACAGAAAAAAAGTTTTGTGAGCATAGATGCAAGGCAGATGAAGTGTATGTGATTATATTGCTGAACTAAGCACTTATTTTCATAGGTGGATGAGTGGGTGTCAGGCTGCAACTTTTAAGAAAAGCTGGCAGACCTTTTATGAGGGAACAAGCCCTTAGCACTTTGCCTGAGGACATGAGAATCTGGTTGGCAGACAGGGAATGCAACTGTACAGACAAGTTGGGGAAGAAAGGAGACCTATACCTAGCAAGCAGGGCATCACTGCACAGGAAAGGGATGTTCAGTGCTGCACATGGATATAAGGGAACCCATGGTGGGCAGCCTAAACCACCCCAACAGAGTCTGCCAGTAACAGGTGAATCCACTAGTTCAGCTGCATGGCCATGATCAAGGGTTAAATGTTTTAAATGTAACTGGGGGGTATGTAGCATATAGATGTCCACAGATGCAAGGTGGTGAACAAAAGGTGGGGGACCCAGCAAGTGGTAATAACAGAATGCCAGTGGTAAGTTGTCTGGAGACAACAGGGGTACCAAAATACCAGCAGGGTTTATATCTAGTCTTGGTAGATGGAAAACAGACCACTGCCAAGAGAGACACAGTCTCTGATATAACCATTGAGAAGCCTGCAGTAGTTAAAGAGGGGCAGTACTTGCTTGGGTAGTCCACTCCAGTCAGAAATTTAGGAGAGATCCCATTCCAAATGCCTTTGGCCAGGATTCACCTTGACTGGGAGGGTGGAAAAGGAAGCAAGAAAGTAGGTGTGTTTGAGGATATCCCTGCAGATGTCTTGATAGGGAATGATTTTCATAATGAGGTACCTTGTATGCATGCAGTGACATACATTCGGGCTTGGAAACAGGCATGTGGGTCTGGTAGCCTGAGGGGACCCGGACAGACTGTACACTTGAAGATGGGACTGATGATGTGGCTACTTCAGTGAGGGAGCTACCCTGTAGCAGTGAGACTGAAGGTGAGCCACATCTACTGGTGGGTACTGATATTCCCTTACACAGAGTGACTACAAGGGCAGAGGTGAGTAGTAGTAGTACCCAGGATGAGAGTGAGGCACCACTGTCAGAAGAGACCAGACTTCCTGTGGAAGGGGAGCTGGGAAGAGTAACAAAGAGAGAGAGAGTTGAGACAGGCTAAGCTCTCACACCCTACATTACAAGGCTTGAGGGAGGTAGATAAGGAGGCACCTGATTCTCAAGGGAAAGGGGATTCTGTATACTGGAACAAAGGGTTATGGTACAGAGAGTGGACCCCTGAGGGAGGGATAGAAGATGAGGTAATACAGCATTTGGTAGTATCCAGAGCCTACCGTCTGGCACGTCTAGCCACAGCCCATGACATTCCCTTTGCAAGTCATATGGACATAAAGCATACTAAGAGATGTATTATGCAGGAATTTTATTGGCCTGGGATTTCCAGGGGTGTAACAGGGTACTGCAGGACATGTGAGCAGTGCCAAAAAGTAGGCAAGCAGGAGACAAGGTCAAAGCCCCTTTGATGCCTTTGCCTATGATAGAAGAGCCATTTCAGAGGGTAGCTATGGATATTGTGGGGCCTCTGAGTACCCCAGGTTCCACAGGGAAGAAGTATATCCTAGTGGTAGTAGATTATACTTCTAGATACTCTGAGGTGGTGTCTTTGTCATCCATTGTGGCAGAGAAGGTGGCAAATGCTTTGCTAGAGATTTTCAGCAGGGTAGGTTTCTTAAGAGAAATACTGACTGACAGAAGTACCAACTTCATGTCAGACCTACTGGCTTGTCTGTGGGAGCACTGTGGGGTGAAGCACCTAAAGACAACCCCCACCACCCCCAGACTAATGGTCTTGTAGAGAGGTTAAACTCTACGCTAAAGACCATGCTACAGGCATTTGCAGACCAGTTTAAGAGGGAGTGGGACAAATATTTGCCCCATCTGTTGTTTGCTTACAGAGCGGTACACCAAGAATCCACATTTATTTCACCCTTTAAGTTGCCGTATGGGCATAGGGTGAGGGGACCTCTAGATTTGATTCTTGATGAGTGGGAGAGTGAGTTTGAATCCCACAAGGAGTCTGTTGTGGAGTATATCCTAAACCTCAGGACAAGGCTTAGGGAGCTCATGGGTTTGGATCAGGAGAACTTGGCAGAAGCCCAACAGCAGAAAAAAGTCTGGTATGACAGGAATGCTTGAGCCAGAGAATATGCTATGGGACAGCAGGTGATGGTTATCATTCCTGTCAGACACAGTGAACTGCAGGCATCTTGGGAGGGACCCTTCAAGGTGGTAAGGAAGGTCAGTGATTTTAACAACATGGTAGAACTGCTAGGCAGGAGGCAGGGGGACAGACTGTACCATGTTAACATGATGAAGCCTTACCATGCTAGGGAGGCCCTTGTGCTCAGTATTTGCAGCAGTAAGCAGGAGACATCTTAGGGGAGTCTATGGCTACAGGGAGCCAGCCATCAAAATCCCAAGTTACTATGGTGTAGCCTAGGGTTGCAGGCATATGATATGACAATGCAACACTGTAATGGGATTAGCAAAGCAAAGGCAGATGGAATCTCAATACGGGTCTATATTACCTTATTAAAAAATGTCTTCATTGAACGCATCTTCGTCGACCAATAAACAGAGCACTGCCAAATCTTCATATGGCCACTTCAGTGAATTTTTTCCCAGGGGGAAAAAAAACACTTGGCCATCATCAGGAATTTTCCCTTTTCCCTGCTGTAGTGTGATCTCAGAGTTGGTATATTTAGTTAGGGGGGTAAGTTTGTTTGGTTTTTGGTTGGCCAAGCAATTTTTTTATCCTGGGAAACAATTCACTGAAGTGGCCATTCAGAGATTTGGGAGTTCGCTGTTTATTGGTCAACAAAGAGGCATTCGATTAAGACATTTTTCGATAAGGTAATATAGACCCCTCAAGACAGGGAATGAGGTAACATATTTCCAAATAGGCTTATTTCTCTCAAGCCACATTTCTCAAGGGTCACTTGAAAAACTAGCTTGAGACTTCAAAGGGGGGGGGGGTGATGTGATGATAGGAGGTACTGCCAGCCATGCCAGGGTGAAGTAGGGCAGTGGATGTAAGACTTGTGCCAGCACAGCTAGCTGGAATTATGTAAATAATTGTTATGTCATTAGTATATCAAACTGATCTGTACAGATGCTTGTGCTAAAAATGCATTTGTGAGCTTTGCTTGTGTTACTTGTGTTAAAATGTATCAACAGTGCATCCTGCTGAAATGAAGAGAAATGTGCATGTTTTATAGTAACTGAATTAAATGCATATGTTTTAATATACGATACTGGCACAGCAATGGCTAATCAGCTGGCTTATTTTAAGAAAAATAAGGGAAATGTAAATGAGCTGTTAAATCATTAAACATCACACCCCAGTGCTGAGTAGGCCCAGAGGCGGTAGGTCCGGGAGCAGCCATTATCTGTTAGCTTTTGTAAAGAAGGGGGAAAGTATTGTAAATTTTTCTGGCTCCTAGGCATTGCCATAAAAGCTCTAAATGTATATTGTAGCAATCTGCTAAAGTCCTGTCTCAGACTTCAAAAGGAGATATTGTGGAAACCTAGAGTCAGGTGACCAGATGGGGTCATTCTGTAAGTCATCTTGGATATTATATTTTATAGGGAGTAATCTCAGAATATAGAGTATTCTGTTTTGGAGCCTGACTAGAAAGGCCGCTCATATATTTCATCTTGCCTTGCCCAAGTAAGTTATTAGGGAACAGTAAATTCTTCTAGATTCAGTCAGGAATATAGTAAAGCTTAGCTTAGATATTTTTTTCCTTTATTTGCCTGTGTCTGTCCTTCATGTTCTTTTCAATATTGCCTGTGATCTGAACTCTGTGGTTTACTGTGAATATATATTCAATATTTTTATGTTCTTTTATTATTTATTATTAAATATATTTAAAACTTTTATTGTGGCTGGTCCTTAGTACCTGACCTTTGAGAGTACTTACATTTATTTGGTGACACTGTGTGGGCCACTCCAGAAGACCTAACTGTCTTGGTAAACTACTACCATTCGTATTAGTATTAATATTACACAGTATAATTGGATGACCTTTGTTAAGGGCCTTAGAGTAGCTGATTGTGAAGTGTCTGGTGGCAGTGATAATTGCATTATACTCTGGGGAGAAGGGGGCACAGCAGTTATGTCTGTGCCAGCCTTTTCCAGGTGCATGTGTGTGAAAAATCAAATCTCTCAAGGTGTGTATGACTGGGTTTACAGAGAGGGTGCTGGAGGACTTGGCTTGGACACTCGGCTGAGGACCTAACCCTACAGCTGTACAAGTGAGGAGTCTTATTGGGGATCTGGAGGAAGACAGATATAGAGACATCCAGACCTTGGGCTGAGTGTGTTCCCTGTGTGCTGTTAAGGGAAATCGTACTTGATATAGAGAGGTCTGCATCTGGAGATACTGAATGTATCCATTTGTATTCCAAGTGCACATCCCTGTCCAGTGTCAGTGGTGAGGATTCAGGCTCCTTGATTACTGGCCCAGCATGGGGACAACACATATTGGTGCCCATCACATATTGACAGCAGTGGTGGCGTCACAGAAGCCATCACATGTTTACTCATTAAAATAAGTGCAGAGATGTTGCCAGCCTGATGCTGCCTTACTCATTAAACAGAATATAAGCAGCTCTACAGTTCTCCCCTCAAAAAGTGCTGCCTACATAATACAAAGGCAATGACAAATTATGCATGACAATCACAGCAAAGCTGGCAGTAGCATGCTTGAAAAATTGTTGTTGCATATGCACTGAACTTCCATTTAAAGGTTCCTTCCTAAATCCATCCATTGACGTGTTCAGTTATACAGTGCCATGGATGGTAATGGTGATAGTTTCAGTGATGAATGAAAAGTGAGAAAATGGTCTACTACATACCAAGTATGTCATGTATTGTTGCCTATCAAAAGGAAGGTCACAATTATAAGGCTGAATTTGGAGATGTGTACACTATAGTGCTTTACACTTAATGGTCAGTTATGCACAACGGGTTTTAACTTACCGAGTCAGGAAGGCAGCTACACTTGCTGACAGCTGTGCTACCTCTTCCTGATCAGCACGCTTTGCCTTCCTTGGTTGTGCACCTGATATTTGTTTTTGTTTCAGTGTAGACTCTATTCCTACAACATAAACTTTCGCCCTAGCAAGGAACATAATGGAACCCTTAGGAAGCTCAAAGCAAAGAATAAACTTAAAATAGCACTAAAAGCAAAAATAACTGTAAGTCTTTGTTTAGCTATGTCAGGGAGTTAAGAACTAACACCCAACAATGTTTGGAACTAGTCCACAATAAAACTACACTATCTGATTCAAAGGAAATAGCTAATGCCCTAGTTAAAAAATTCAAAGAAAATTTTACTTTACCCACAGTTGTAAGTGGTTTACTATTGAAATGTCGAACGGCACTACGTCAACTGTACTATAGTCGAACATGGAAGTTCGAAAATAGTAATGTCGACGTCAAAAAAAAATCTAGGAATGGTTTTAACATGGGTCGAGGTAGGTGTTCAGTATTATTCAGAACTACAAACATCTCCCCTACCTTGACCCATGTTAAACTACAGTCCTAGATTGTTTTTTGTCGTCAACATTACTATTTTCGAACTTCCGTGTTCGACTATAGTACAGTCGATGTAGTGCCGTTCGACATTTCAATAGTAAACCATTGTAAGTATTCCACAGTTTCCACAATCCCAGCCACCCCCTTTAATTACTGTGGAACAAGTTCTCTCAGACATCTCAAAAACTAAGAATACTTTATCCACAGGCCCTGATAACATATCAGACTGAAACCAAATAAATTCCACAAAAAATAAGAACCAACAGTGATCGGTTGAGGAAAGAACCAGCTTATTCAAATTGCAAATAGCAAAAATGTTCACCAACTGTATACACCGATGAATTCAGTTTGAGAAATGACACTCAAAGGCAGCAATAGCGTAATAAACTTTACTCAGTAACCGCTTTCGTCTTAAGACTTCTTCAGAATACCGTATTCTGAAGAAGTCTTAAGACGAAAGCGGTTACTGAGTAAAGTTTATTACGCTATTGCTGCCTTTGAGTGTCATTTCTCAAACTGAATTCATCGGTGTATACAGTTGGTGAACATTTTTTGCTATTTGCAATTTGAATAAGCTGGTTCTTTCCTCAACCGATCACTGTTGGAACATATCAGACTGCCTGATCATCACTTAGCTTCTTTAATCTAAGCTTCTCAGCTGATTACATTCCTAAAGCCTGGAAACAGCCACTGTAATGCCATTACACAAGGGTGACCCAACCACTGCCTCTAGTAACTATGAATGCATTAGTCTCATTAGCCTCATATGTAAATTTATGGATCCCGTTATCTCAGACTTCATTAATCTGGACATTGATAAATCTGTTAACCCTCAGCCCTTATCAATATGTCTTTGTTAAAGGAAGTGCCTCCCTCTTTAAAATCATTATTTTTTTTGAAACACTAACTGAAGCAGTGGATAATTGTTATGCAGTGCATACAGCATATCTATACCTGGCCAGGGCCTTTGACACTATTCCTCATATAGGCATTATTGATCAACTTGTAACTCTGAATATAAATCCTTATAATGTGCGGTGAGCAGCTAAATGGCTGTCTGACTTGATGCATGTGGTTAGAGTCGTAGGTGGCACGTCTGAATGCAAAACATTTACCAGTGGTGTATCATTAGGCTCAGTTTTTGACCTTCTCCTACTTGTCATATATTTCTCAGACCTTCAGGCCAGCACTTCTGGCCTGTGGCTAACTAAGTTTGCAGATGATAATAAACTGTGTTATTTGATCTTCATCTGACTCAGAATTGCTTCATCATGGGTTAGTCCATGTTAACAATTGGTACAAAGACAACGGTCTCATATTTAATGTAAAAAAATGTAACATAGTTCATCTTGGCAAACAAAACAATTTCACTTACCATATAGAAGATGCACCTGTCCAATTAAAAACTGTTGTAAGGAATCTAGGCACTCTTGTTGATAATTCCTTATCGTTTGACCGTCAGGTTTCCACAGAAGTTCAGAAAGCCTTTTATCTGGCTCATCTAATTTCCAGAGGCATCTCTACTAGATCCAAATAAGTGCCGTTTTGGAGCATACTTGTCTAATTATATCACATTATTTGAGAAATCCCAGAGATTCGTAACTAAAAAGACCAGTGGCATCAAAAATCTTATTTATCAGGAGAGACTGGCAACCTCTTTTCTGTACTCATTCTCTTACAGACTCTTCCGTGGAAATATGTGTCTAGCCATCTAGCCTTTCGAGGCATGGAAGATCTATAGTCCTCCACAGAACTAATGATATCACAAATACTCAGTTAAAGGAATTAAACCTTCATCAGCAGATAAATAAAATATGTTGGCATGATAGATTCATATTCCAACACATTCCTCACCTCTGCAACAAACTTTTACTACATGTCAAGCAGAGTTGCACCCTTTTCACCTTCGAGGTAAACCAAGATAACTGGATTTGCAGCCTCAAATTCTCCCATGGTCTGCTTTGTCTTGTCCTCCTTGAGGATACAGAGATCATTTGAATTTTTTTTAACTAGGCTTGAAATGGTCTGCAGACTGCTTAGTGCTTACCTCCATTTACTTCATGCATGCCTCCCATAAAGAGTCACCTTGAGCAAAAACATTCCATATATATCACTTTGAACCATGGCAGCATTAGAAATGTTTATGTGATAGGTGACTCTATTATCTGACAAACTGACTCATCACTGTTAAGGCTGGATAAGTACGGGATTACAGTGAGTTGTCTTTCAGGCTCCAGCATATCTGATGTTCCAAGGGCTTTAGTGAGCCTAATTCCAGACAAATTAGCCCACGATATGGTAATGCTACATGTGGGAATGACCAACTTGAGAAGTAAAACCTTGAGGGATATGCAGAGAGATAGTCAAGAGCTTTCCATGCACATCACAAATGCAGGTAAAACACTAGTCCTGAGTGGAATCCTTCCTTCATTCCACCACCTCAAATGATGCTTAGATAAAAAGAAAAGATAAATGGCTTCAAACAGGGATCAAGTATGTATTTGGATGGGATGAGATGCTCAACAGTCAAGTTTGCTTTGCTGAAGAAGGCCTGAAACTCATTTCAAGGCTGCTGCATACTGCCTAAAACCTTTGCTGCCCCCAGTGCCTTTTTAGGCAGAGTCCAGTTGATGGTCATTCCAACATAAAATACATCAGTCATGAAATTGGATCACATTAAGGTAGCTACCCTCAATGCCAGAAATCTAAACAATAATTGCTTAATCCTGAGGCAGTCTGTCATTTGGAAAATATCCACGTCTGCGTAATTACTGAAGCTTGATTTAAATATAAAAAGTCTACTCTCTCTGCATACCTCTCAACTGTCCAATTTTTCACAGAACATCCAGACTTTTGGCTCATATTTTTGGTCTGTTCTCATAAAATTTGTATTTTTCTGGCAAATTACTGGGATGATCAGTGGATTGAAAGTAATGACATATATTTGAGTTTCAGACTTCAAATCCTTCAGAAAATGTATGTTAAAACAAACCCTGTTACTCTAGCAACTTTCTAAGTTTAAAAGAGCAATATATAAAATATATCCCTATTTTTGGGCCTTTGCCCCCCATTTTGTCAGGCTTTGTTCAGATTTCTTGCACTAAGAGGTTGAGAGCTATGTCACTCTGTACCAGTGTTTTCAACTTTTCATGCATTCACACCCAGTGACAACTGTAACTGAGCCACCATATTTGTCAAGGAACTTATTACCTTCAGGTATATTCTTAGGGACTCATAAACAGCACTCATTGAATTGCAGATCACTCTAGGTGAGAGTAAATATTATCTCATAGATTGTTACATGACACCTTCTTTGCCCCCTGATTTATCTAATAGATTGTTACATAACACCTTCTTTGCCCCCTGATGACCACATAAGATCCCTCAGTATTCTAAATGAGCTTCTCATTATCAAAAACTCACTTATTTTGGGTGACTTTAACTATCCTTCAATAAAGTGAGGCACCTATATCTCCGATGTAAGATATGCCCCAAAACTCTTAGACTTAATAAACAAAAATTCCCTCAGTATGGCAGCCTGTTGCAATACTCCTTTGGTATCTCCCTTTCTAGAGTAGTCTGACCATAAGCTTGTGACCCTCTCCTTTAAACTTCTCAAAGATTGCACCCAGTATGCAAGAATCAGCAAACTTTGTAAGCCAAAGGCCATACACTTTAACCTGGACTGTCAACAAATACATTAGAAACCATAAAGGGCCAAGCACAGATCCTTGGGGTACACCAATGGTGACAGCTCTACTGGTAGAGGTTGAGTCACTAACTTTCATAGTATCTGTTCTGTCTGTGAGCCAGTTGGTTAACTATCTAATGAAGTAAGGCTTAATCCCAGCTGGGAGAATTTTTCAGTGATACCTGAGTGGGGGATTGTGTCAAAGCCATAGGCCAGATCAAGATAGGCAGTATGCACTGTCTTACCTTGATCCAGGCCTATTACACAGAATCAGTGGGCTGTGACAACATCACAGATCACCTATAGCATGTCTCAGCACAGACACACCTTTCTAAGACGGTTGAATACACACTTTAACACACCCTCAACATAGACTGTGTTCCGGTAGAAGGGTGTATATCAACATGCATCCATCTGAGTTGGGGGGACAGCCCCTGATGCATGCATGTAGAGACACATCCTGACTCTCTTCATCTGTGAGGTAGACTAACAAAAGCATTCTTTAGCTATGTCCGCAACCTCAAAGGCAATACACAGTTGTGTGCAGAGCTCATTGTAATTGAGCCACCTATACTGAGCCAGAAGACATAGCAAACCTCCTGGATGATAAACTCAGCTCCAACTTTACCCCCTATCCTCCTCAACCTTCCCCCAGGAAATACCATCAAATATAACTCCCCCTACTATCCCTAGGGAACAGGTCCTTAATGCTCTCTTTAAGACCAAGAACACCGTATCAATTGGCCAGATAATATCCCAGGATGCCTTCTAAATAGCACGAAACATGACCTATCAGGGCCTCCGGAATTACTATCAGCTGTAGCCGACAAACAGATTTCATGCCTCATGAATGGAGCAAGGCAACAGTCATCCCTCTGCACAAAGGTGGGGCATCTACAGACTCTGTAAACTGCAGACCCATAAGTCTCCCTAGTCTTATGTGTAATGCCATGGAAAGAATTATCATGGAGATGGTCAACAGAGATATAGTAAACCTCAAGATACTGGACCCAACCCAGTTTAGTTTCATCAAGAGCAGATCACGCCTACTCAACCTGGTGGACTACTTTGAGAAAGTCACCAAAGCAATAGATGAGGGCAAAATCAATCACACTGCCTACCTTGACCTGGCCAAGGCATTTGACACCATACCCCACTCAGGCATTGTTGAAAAACTCAAGAGGTTAGTACAAACCCATATGCCACCCAGTGGATAGCCAACTGGCTCACAGACAGAGCCCAGGAAGTTAGAATTGGGAATTCAACCTCTATAAAGAGGCCATTCACAACTGGAATCCCTCAGTGATCAGTCCTTCGACTGCTCCTTGTTGGCATTTACTTCTCAGAAGTCAAGGCCAATGTCAGTCGTCTCTGGCTGACTAAATTTGCAGATGATTGCAGATTAGGAGCTGTCACTGAATCTTACACTGACACAAATATTCTCCAGGAGGGGCTGAGATTAGGAGCTGTCACTGAATTGTGCACTGACACAAATATTCTCCAGGAGGGGCTGACACAGACAAGCAACTGGTGTCAGAGCCTTAGACTAAAACTAAATGACAAGAAATGCATAATAGCATCCTTTGGGAAGTCATCCATCCCTAGTAACTATTGTATTGTTAACACGCCCCTTAGAGTTGACCCAGTAGTCAGGGACTTAGGGACATACATAGATAGTAATCTAGCCTTTGACCATCATGTGTCTACAGTGGTGAGGAAATCATTCTATGTTTCATAACTTATAAAGGTATGGCATCTAAATCCAAGGAAGTCATTGTTCCAATGTATTCAGCATTCATCAGACCCATCATTGAGTACAATGCCCCCTTTGGTATGTACCTAACCAGGCATATCCAACAACTGGAACATCCACAGAGGTTTCTCACTAAAAGAATACAGGGCGTAAGTAAAATCTCCTATGCAGACCACCTCAAGGCCCTATCCCTGTGAGCCAGTTGGTTAACTATCTAATGAAGTAAGGCTTAATCCCAGCTGGCTTTTGAGGGGAGATCTATGCCTGGCATACAGGAAATTGTCAGACCCCACTCTGATGGACCTCCTGCATATCCACAAAACAAACAGCACCAGAATTACCCATTCTAAAGACTTAAACCTTGCCTGTGATATAACTGGGACCTGCTGGAGAGATAGGTAGGAGATACAATCTCAGAGACTACCGTGTCTATGGAACAGGCACCCCATCCATGTGAAGCAGAGCTCCTCCCTAACCCAGTTCAAGTGCAACTTGGAAAATTGGATGGGAAACCAGAAATTCATTCCTGGTTTGGCATCAATATCGCTAATGGACACAGGTATCCTGTAAATGGTTCATCTCCCAGACCCATGCTTACACTTGTCAAGGGTATCAGAACTTGTCAGAGATTTGGGATGCATGGCTAGGCTTAAAAAGGCCCTTGTGGTCATTAGCTAGTAAGTACGTATGAACCTATGTCATCGTGGACCTTTTCTAAATGGACACTAGTAATAGCCCAGCTGTAAGCAACAGACCTGTGTGAGTTGTTAATGCTACATCCATGTCCGTTACATCTGTTAGTTGTCCTCAAAGAGGTCATTGAGGGCATGCATGATGACAACACTATTATCCTGTGGAACTTGACCAAGCCAAGGCATCTGACACAAATCCACACTGAGGTATTCACTCAACACTGTCAGATGTGACCATAAACACTTATATCATCAAGTGGGTAGAACAGTGGATCGCATATGTGATATCTAAATATGTTGAAATGTGTGAAGTGACCCATAAATCAGGACCAGTGATCAGGTCCATACATCAGGGCTGTCGGCTAGGCCCTTTTTTGTCCATTATTTAAGTCACAGATATAACAAATGACATACACATCCTGTGCCCAAACAACTATCTGAAGGACTACAGAATGTGGGCAGTCATTGACTCCAACTGTGGTATTAGTATAATACAGGCAGTATCAACACACACCATAGATTGCTGCCACAGCCATGACAACACATGTGATGAAACAAAAACATGGGGGGATTTGTTACATTATGAAAACAAAAGTGCAACCCAAGGATAATGTAGACATCACACCCTAAAAACAGACCAATTCGTATGTGACCTGTATCCTTGGGTAGATAGTATGTGGAACGTCCACCAACATGTGGCCACAATGCTGACTACTCCCTTGTATGTAACAAAACTACTGAGTATATGAAGGACATCCACCTCAAAGGCCATAATACCAACATAGTTCACAGCCTTTATCACACCAATAACAGAGTACAATGCACCCTTCTTCATGTACCTCCGTACACATCTTCCAGTGATGTCTAACTGAAGTGTACCACCTTTGTCACAGTGAGCTGTCACACATCTTATTGGACATACCAAGGTATTAGTTTTGTTGCAGAAATATTACTGTCTGACGGTGTGGAATATCCATCAAGGTGTTACACCAGATGCATGTGTGATACCTGTTCTGGTGATTCACACAGTACATACATAGCTGTTTGATAACACTGATGGCATGGGTTACATTCATGACAGTCTGGATTGTGCCATATATATCTGCCATGCACACCAGTCAACTAGTCTGTAGTGATCCTAATGTCACATACAGGTATAGCAGTGTCCCTCCTAACACCTCCAGCAGATGTTACAGTGTCAGGATGATATGCTTGATTACCCTCATAGACTGCTGACATGTCATAATAGTTGTACAAGTGTATTTGTACAGAACCATCTATGATACTCAGAATCACGTATGTTGTGTCACAGACATGAGATTACTGGTGGAATTATTTTGATATTGTCCAAGATTGTGCATGCTTCTTTTACCATTGCCCATGAGCCTGTAACTGTGTCCCACTTGTTGGAGACCTCTGCTGACATTACACTCATATTCAGGCAAATCAGTTTGCACAACTTCATAATATGCACCCTACCCCAATTGTATGTAACATCCCTGATAGATGTCCTCTGCATTGTTCATGTCAGGATGCTTATCACAGAAAGACATTTTCTCCATTGTTATGTCACCTTGTGTGACAGTCACATAATATACACTGTCAATGTGCAGTCCGTACTATACCATATTAATATATGATTATTGTACCTGCTACAACAGTCTTCCATTGATATGTCCTCATCTGCTGTACATTAGGATGTTTCATCTGTCTTCTTTCCCTGTATTCATTCCTACAATTCATCTGTTTGTCCCTATTCAATACACACACTTCCCTAAACTGTTTATTTTAAATGGTAGTCCATGCACCCTTACTGATCATTTACATAACTTTTGCACAGAATGCCTAGAGTGGGATTTCACAATACTCTGCACTGCATACACTGACCTGTACTGTGTTTGCACCATATACTTTACTATATATTAATCCCTGGTAATCACTGTGGAATTTCGTGCAATCCTGCTAACTTAGTTTGCTCTGAGGTACACAGGCTTGCTATCCATGTTGCTGTACATAATTTCTTGGCCAGCAACACCATTGCCAGCAACAAAGCTGTGCTTGTTTATGTTTAAACACGGCTTACAGCATGAATATGTAATTAGCACTGCTGCTCATCATGCACAAACATGTAAACTCTATGTAGGCTTTGCCTGAAGCCTACACAGAGTTTAATGAATCCCAGGGCTAGTCTTTTCTGATACTGTGTTTTGCTTTTCCCACATCTAACTTTCTAAGTATTTTTGTTTATCTGTTCCCTCTTCTACCCTCTTCTATATTCTTCTAACAGTGACACAACTTGTCTTAATTGCTTTATAGTTTTCTCTATTTGATGGTTCTATGATAGCATTTTATTTCTTCCCTTCCTTTCCCTTCTTAATCTATGTTTTTTGTGATAAGACTTTCCCGGGATTCAGCAAGCTCTGCATGGCATGCAGGAATAGTGCAGGATCTGCTGGAGGCAATATGGCCGCTGAGAGATCCAGGAACAAGCTCCCGGGACGTGCACAAGCACTCCTGCACTATTCCTGCACAGACACAACTCCTGTATGCAAATTACCCCATTTGCAGGTGAAAACCATACAAATGAGTTGAATCTGAGATCCAGGAAGCTGGTAGCCATCTGTGCAGAACTAGTGTAATCTGCAGAAATGTACTCAGTTAGTAACCAAGTACATTTCGGCAAACTACAAAACGGAACCATGACAGCTCCAAATAAAGGGTGTATATAACATGTAAAGCTTGCCAATGGACAAATATATGGCCACTGGCATGGAAAACAGTTGCAAAAAAAAAAAAAACAATAACTTTTATTTTTTTGGCCGATTTTGTCCGTTTAAGCTTAGGGCAGCAGCGCGCAAATGGGATGGGCTGGAAAATAACAGAAAAACCCTGAAAAAAGCTTTCCCTGCAAAATCCCAATTTTGCCATTAAAGTCAATGGCAGGCAGAACACAACTGAATACTGAATCCCAGATTTCCCCTCACGGCTAGCCTGCACCCAACCGTGTAGGTGCAGGAAGACCATGGTGCAAGCCTAAGAGCTAGCTGACATCATAGAGGGGTGTGTCAGGTATACTGTAAGCTTATTGGAGCCCTGTGGCTCGGGTTTGCCCTTAGCTTAGCAGAGCAAAGCAAGGGGGTGTGTCTGAAGCTGCCAAGCACTCCCTACATTGCCTAAGCAGGTGTCCACACCACGCACCATGTTTTAAACGAAAAAAAAAGTAAACCAGGAAATAGCAGCTCCATTCACATCTGAGCACTGTGTTTGCGTGGCACACCCCTGGGCTTAAACAGGAAGACAATGGGAAGGGAAAACAGCAATAGGGAGTTAATCAAGGAGAACTAGCATAGCTGGCAGGTGAAATGTATCAGAATCAGCCAATTACACAGGCAGCAGCAGAGCCCAGCACACTACTATAAACTATGCAAACACCTTTCCCTCTGTTTTTTCCCCACAAACTCTACACCACTGGTGTACACAAGCAGGGAAATTTTACATAACAAAAGCAACAAAATGATAGGGGCTGCATTAGCTATCATAAATCAACATGTGGAAGAGGCTGAGGGTGGTGAGGAAGAGAATGCTGACAACCAACCCACAGTGAGGAGAAGGAGAAGAGTGTACAGACCCAGGGTAACCTACCAGGGGCTACATGAGCTGGAGATAGTGAAGTGCTATAGGGTGGAGAGGGACCTCCTACAGCAAATTGTTGAGCTGTGCCGGCCACACCTTACACACAGAACCAACAGAGGCGAACCCATCCAGTGGATACCAAGGTATGTGTAGGCCTAACAATACTAGCTACAGGTACCTTCCAAAGGCCAACTGGGGATATCATGGGGATCTCACAGGCATCAGCATCCAGGGTACTCCATCAGTTCCCGGATGCCATGTCAGCACATGCTGGTGAGCACGTATGTTTCCACAACATCCGTGAGGCGTTGACTAGCAATATGCATCTCTTCCACCAAATAGCAGAATACCCTGAGATAGTGGGTGCTATAGACTGCATGCACATACACGTTAAAGCACCACCCGTTGAGCGGGGTAGGGTCTACATCATCGCAAGGGCTTTCCCTCCATCAACTGCCAGGTCATGTGCTATTCCTAGGGCATTATAATGAATGTGTGTGCTGGCTGCCCTGGAAGCTATCACGACTCCCACATCTGGCATATGATGCAACTGTACCAGAGATTTGCCAATGGGGACATCCCTTATGGCCACCTAGTGGAGGATGCTGGTTATGCACTGGAGCCGTGGCTGATGACACCCATCAGAAATGCACACACACCCGAACAAGAACTCCATAATAAGGCACATGCACAGACCAGAATCGTAATAGAGCATGTGTTTGGGATGCCCAAGTCACAGTTCCGGTGCCTGGACATACCCGGTGGAACCTTGCAGTACTCACCAGCTACATGTACCCAAATTGTCATCGTATGTGTCATGCAACACAATATGATCCTGTGGAAACAGCTGCAGCAGGAACAGCACGGGGCAGGGCCACACAGCCCCCCACCATTAACAAGGCCTGCACAGGCACAGAGTGACTCGGAGGAGGGACAACCTGAGCCTGCCCCAGTAGGCAGAAGGAGGTGTGCCCAGTATGCCCTAGCCTTGGCAAAGAGGCAACTCATAGCACATACACTGACACGGTAGAAACCCAGGGAATTACACCTCTCTCTGACTCGCACATACAGTAAAAGGGATGCCAAACATGACACTACCTGTGCTTAACCATGTATAGGGAGTGTACTATGTGCATCTGACATAGTCAGCTCTCCAGCATCATCCTCAATACTGGCACAGCCACAAGGTGAGTCACTCTCCCTATCATTTGCTGAATGGAGTAGTATGTTTTGTTACTTATATCTATGTTAAGGATGTGAGCATGCAAGGGAATCGGGTGGCTGAATGGGATGCCAGCAGATAGTAGGCACCTATAGTAGCAGCATGAAATCTGTAACAAATACTGGTGTCACCATAGTAGCCAGTACTAAACAAGGTGACAAAACCCACTGCAGGAAATGTGGTGGGCCAAATTTGTGTCCATAGAACACACACATGCCAGTCAGGGAGGCTCACATACCCAACAACAGTCTCAGCCAGCAGGACAGGCATAGATAAACACAAAGAAAGGCTTTGCTAAGGCCTCTGATTGATAGCTATGGAGAACAGCCCCCCTCCAGACCTACACAGACAGACTACAACAGGTCCGGCAGTGGGATGTTGGTTCTGAAGGGTAAGAAGTCTGAAAATGAAATGTAGGTCAATAAAACCTAAGAACTGTAGTTCACTGATATGCCTCTAGTCTGCATGATAGGTCAGAATACAGAATGAAATGGAGTACCTGAAATACCAGTACAGTCATAGCAAATGTCTACAGTTGTCAGGTGTGCCCCCCCCCCCCACACACACACACACACACAATCCTATGTAGAAATGTAGTAACATGTATGTGTAGGTATAATAACAGTGGAGCACAGATTACCTGAGCCAGCCAAAGTAGCAGGATAGATTGTAGCACGTGTACAATATGCACGGCTGTGTGTGTTAGGTTGGTGTGTGTTGTATATTGTGTGAGAGTGGTCAGCATGTAGGCATGGTGAGGTTTGTCCTGCTGGCCATTGGCCAGTACTGCCAATGACAGGGTCAAGTTCTCACAACTGCAGTGCCAAACACAATGTATCCCAGCAGGACACATTCCAGCAGCAAGCCACAGTAATTGTTTGGATGTAATATCTGCCACTATCTGAAAGATGGACATGACATGAATGTGGGCCCAGACATACAAACAGTACACAGGTGTATAAAATGTTACTGTCAAATGGACACACCTTTTGAATTGTACATACAGGTTAGCAGCACATTGGTTGGGTTTGTAGTATGGAATACCAATGTTGTCTGGTCAAACACTGGCAGACCACAAAAGTCACAGGTATGAAGTATTGAGAAACTGCTGATGTCCCTGCACAAGCCAGCATAAGTGGAATGCCCCACATATATCTGTGAGTCAGATGCAAGTAGTGTCCATAGCACACATGTACCCAGCTCAACCCACCATCACCCACAGATACCTCACAGGTCTTATCCCTGCTGTTGGGAATGAGTACAATATGACCCCACCTCCATATGGAAATAGCCACAGAATGCAGCATGCTGAAGAGGTGTCTCATGCAGGTGTGTCCCTAGCTGTAAGCAGCACCTTGCCAGCATCCACACCACTGGATCAATAATAACAGAAACTAGAAACACCTTGCACAGCTACCCTGTCACCCCAGGAGAATATAGTTGCTTGCAGTCTGGGACTGTAAGAGTGACACAATGCAATGGCCTGCTACAGATGGCCTGTATCACTACCAAATACCCTACAGTCCTCTGCCAAAGGCCTGTGCTCACCCGTACTACCAATGTATGTTATGTCATGGACTTCCAAATAACAACATAACACAGTCCACAGAACCCAAATGCAAGGTCATGTTGGCAAATCCCAGTAACATGTCCACCATGTCCTACTGCATGAACTGTGGACCAACACCGAAACTACTGCTGGGATGAAGTGATAACTATAGGGAACTTATCAGATAATGTTTGCATAATGTTTGGAAGAGGATAGAATAACAGGGGGGATAGGAGCATGGATGCCATGGAGTGTGTGAAGCCTGAAAGTCAGCCGTGTGCACATACTATCCCTGCCTGCAAACACAGGAATGGGTGGCTACAAACCTGCTTGTAAACCACAATGTGAAGGGGTAATGACCAGAAATATGACCTCTGCCTCTGGATAACGTGTGTAAATCTGCACAGCTGTGAAGTATGGCCACAGCAGGATATGGCCAGACTGTCACGTCGATGGATGTACAAGCATGGGATCCTCAGCCACCACTGTACCAAGGTGCTGAACCATTTACACAGACCCATCAGCAAGTGTCTCCAGCTTTCCCTCCAGAATGGCATGATTGTGCAAGAATATGTAGGCTGCAGAACATAATACTGGACACAGCTTCATTCACCCTGTGTTCCCCAGGAAATTACTGCAAGCAAATATGTATACCTGACAGTAGTTGTTGACATAAAACATCACGATGTAAAACAGTACATATGTCTGAATATCTCTTCTAACACCAAAACCATACAGCAGAAGCAGCACAGACACAATTACCTACAGTAACCCACTATCCTTTGCCCATTTTGACCCCATATTGTCAACCGATCTACAGATATCCCGCAGAAACAGATTGCTAGCTGTAGGTGTAGAACACAAAAGCCTGCACTGGAGTACAACCTACCTGGAATTGATTCACACATTCAGTATAGAAGGTCATACTGGGCATGCTCCCACACTTAGAGAAATGAAGCCCATATCTGGCAACAACAGGGGACTCTACATATCTGACAGTCACAGATGTTTGTGCACACACTCCACATTGCACACCAGTCATGCTTTGCACACACATTGGATAGGAATACACACATATATCCAAGGACAACACTATAATAGGCCAAACTTACACGTACATAGATGTGTGGAAGAGAGTGACAAGACAGTGACAAAGAGCCTCCCATCATGAGGCCTGTCCCACCCAGCACACATCCAGTGGATTAAACCACATGATGTGCAAATGTCAATCACTGTAGACATTTGCCTCTGGTATCCCTTAGCACTGAAGTGTCTGTGGTGCTTGTGATAACTGTGTAACATGACTGTACAAGTCAGTATTCATCTAGCAGTTGTATACATGTACTTGTGAAATATAAACCTGTGTGTGCCTGAGTATTGTGTGTCTGCTTCCAGATGAATGATTTATGGCCCATGCACACACTGTACTTCCCATTGCCCTATTTTGGCAAGCCTGCTCATGTCATTCACCTTGAAATACACCTTAAGCTGTGTGGCGTGTGCTGTAACTGTGTAATGCTATAGTGTGATGTATTAGTTAAGTAGGAGTTCTTATCCCAGACATGGCAGCTGTGTGTGTGTGTGTGTGTGTGTGTGTGTGTGTGTGTGTGTGTGTGTGTGTGTGTGTGTGTGTGTGTGTGTGTGTGTGTGTGTAGGGATCAATGCTTTTGTGGCCATTCACAGTCACTACACTCTCCATTGCCCTACTTTGGCAAGCCTGCTGTCATTCACCTTGAAATACACCTTTGGGGAAAGAGTAGCCCAGTAAGCTCCATGGCATGTCCTATAACTGCGTGATGCTGTAGTGTGATGTACTAGTTAGGTAGGGGTTCTATTCCCAGACATTGTCTGTGTAGGGATCAATGCTTTTGAGGCCATTCACACTCACTACAATATCCATTGCCCTACTTTGGCAGGGCTGCTGATGTCATTCACTTTGAAATACACCTTTGCGGAAAGAGTAGCCCAGTAAGCTCTGCGGTGCGTCCTATAACTGTGTAATGCTGTAGTGTGATGTACTAGTTACGTAGGACTTCTAATCCCAGACATGGCAGCTGTGCAACTCTGTGTGTGTGCATGTGTGTGGTTGTGTGTGTATAGGGCTCGATGCTTTTGTGGATATTCACAGTCACTAGGCACTCATAAAAATGGAGAACATCGATATCTGTGCAGTAACAGAGACCTGATCTAAGGCTCCAGAGAGCACCAGGTAGAGCTCTTACCACACCTGTCAGCCACCAAACCAGGACCAAAACATTAAAGGTGGAGTAGTGTCCATATTGACTAAGGATATTCAAACACCAGGCTACTTGCCCAACAGAATGCATCTGAAATACTCCCAGTGCAACTATCACTAGGTAAGACTGCAATCCAAATTATATAGCTTGCTAAAGATCCCCCACCATGCTCCAAGATTCACACTACACCTTTCTAAACATACTGGAAAATATTATGATACAACCAAACACCCTAATACTGGGTGACTTACACTACCTTGCCATTAACTGGGAAAACTACTTGTGTATCAACACGTGTGCCCAACAGTTTTTGAAAGTCATAATTCCCAATGCCCTGGATCAAGTAACCCATAGTCCCACCAGGGGCTCCAATATCCTAGACCTGGTCATTACCAACATGGGAAATCAATGCTTCACACCTATGGTCACCCCATTGGTGGTCAGGTCTGACCATAAGCTAATCACTCTTAACATCCACATCCCTCCCCCACACCCCAGTAAGGAAACCTCCGTAACACACATCTCCAAAGCCAACATCATGCTACACATGTCAGACATGACTAACGTCATGACACTCATGCAGATGGGAACTAAAAGGATGACTATGGAATCCTACACTAAGGCACTGTATGAGCACATCCACTTATACATGAATCGTGCCATCCTAAATAGAACCAAGATGCTCCCCACCAAGAAAAGGAAGCCAATGTGGTGGTTCCCTGCCATAAACAAACTGTACAACAAAAGGAAGAAACTGTTGCAGAAAAGAGGGCATTTCCAGGATAAAAAATACTCCCTTTCTAGCCTCAGTAAGAAGCTGAGATCCCTCATAAAATCCTCCAGTGCTAGTTACGAACATAATATAGCCAAAGATGCCAAAGACAACTGCAAGCCATTCCATAGCTATATCAGGAATTTAAATGGCAATGCTCAGATCTGCTCTGAGCTACAACAGGATAGCATTAAATATACTGATCCCAAGGATATTGCCAAAACCCTGGCAGATCGATTCAGTGGCAACTACACTCCCCTCCCACCCCCTAAAGGGCCCATCTCAATACTGAAAGATTGCCAGATTCCATAATAACGGCCACACAGATAAAACCTACACTCTCCAGAGCTAAGAAAACAGCATCCATAGGACCAGACAACATCCCGGGCTGTGTACTACATGAACTACAAAATGAACTGGCACCTCACCTACATGCCATGTCTAATCATAGCGACACCTCAGGCTTCATGCCCACTGAGTGGTGCACAGCTACAGTTATCCCATTCCACAAGGGGGATCCACCTTGGATCCTGGGAACTACTGTTCCATCAGTATGACGTGCCTGATCTGCAAGGCCATGGACTGTATTATCATGGAACTTATAAACAAAGACATTGGCAACCTGCAAACACTGGACCCTACTCAGGTTGGGTTTGTGAAGGGCTGATCATGTCTCCTAAACCTGAATAACATCTTTGAATCGGTCTTCAGAGCTGTGGACAAGGTTAAGGCAGTTCACACAGCCTATCCAGGCCTCGCCAAAGCCTTCGACACCATCCACCAATCTGGAATCATAGATAAACGTACTAAGCTAGCCATTAATCCCTACATCACCCGACCTGTTGCCATCTGCTGTACAGACAGAACCCACACTGTAAAAGTAGATGACTCCAAATCCAGCCCCAGACAAGTGACAGTTGGAGTACCTCAGGGTTCAGTCCTGAGACCAATCTTGTTTGGCATCTACTGCTCTGAAGTACAGGCCAACACTAAGGGACTCACATGATGTGGATATTCTACAGAAGGGCCTTACAGAAAGAAATGCTTGGTGCCTGAGCCATGGCCTCAAGCTCAATGCCAAGAAATGTATGGTTATCCCCTTTGGGAAGGGACATGTACCCATGAAGTACAACATAGGTGCCAGTACACTAAACACCTAAAGTGTGATAAGAGACTTTGGGACACAGGTGGACAGTGATCTCACCTTTGATAACCACACTGCCACAACAGTCAGGAAATCCACCTATGTGGCACACCTCATCACTAAGGGCTTTTCATCCAGGAAAAAGAAGGCCATTGTCCCACTGTAGTCATCTCTCAGTAGACCCAGTACAGACTACAATGCCCCATTTGGTATGTACCTCTCAAGACATCTGCAACAACTAGAAAGGCTGCAGACATACCTCACTAAAAGAATCACAGGCCTAAACCAGATGCCCTATGCTGACCATCTGAAAATTATCCAGCTATACTCTGTCACATATCGTGTACTCAGAGGCGATCTCTGCTTAACATACAATGCCATGTCAAACCCAGAGCTGTTGGACATGCTACACTTAAAGAAATCCAAATCCCTCACAGCCACATACTCCAGGGATCCAAACCTTGTCATCACAATGAACAAAACTTGCTGGAGGGATGTGTTCCTGACCCAGAGACTCCCAGACTCTGGAATAGACTGCCCATACATGTCAAGCAGAGTGCCTCTTTGGCCCTCTTCAAAAGGAACCTTGATAATTGGATGGGAGATAGGAAATTGACCCCAGTAATCATGTCAGTTGCCCTGCTAGGACAGGGGTCCAGGGAAGTAAATATTGTGGGAAGATATAGCCATGGAATTGTCATGGCTATGCCGATAGACTAGTATCAAACTATGAACCTATGAACCTAAGACCTACACTTTCCATTGCCCTTTCTTGGCAAGTCTGCTGATGTCATTCACTTTGAAATACACCTCTGGGGAAGAAGTAGCCCAGTAAGCTCTGTGGTGCATGCTATAACTGCATAATGCTGTAGTGGGATGTACCAGTTAGGTAGGAGTTATAATCCCAGACATAGCAACTGTAAAACTTTGTGTGTGTGTTTGTTTGTCTGTGTAGGTATCAGTGCTTTTAAGGCCATTCACAGTCACTACAACTTCCATTGCCCTACTTTGGCAAGCCTGCTGTCACTCACTTTGAAATACACCTTTAGAAAAATAGTAGCCCAGTAAACTCTGTGGTGCGTGCTATAACTGCGGAATGCTGTAGTGTGAAGTACTAGTTAGATAGGAGTTCTAATCCCAGACATGGCAACTGTGTGTGTGTGTGTGTGTGTGTGTGTGTGTGTGTGTGTGTGTGTGTGTGTGTGTGTGTGTGTGTGTGTGTGTGCACGCATGCACGTTTGTCATTAGTATCCAGTGTGGAGGTAGCTGTAAGTGTTTAATAACAGGACTCATTGGGGAGTGGGTTTTGCAAATTTCTTATATGGTGGACCTATTATATGTCACAATGTCCACCTTACAAGGACAACAGATGTCAAATGGCAGAGAAGCTGGGGTAGACAATCCATACCCCTACATATGACATCATGGATTGGGGAACAATATAGGCAACCCTTGTATTACCCAGAGAACACTCTCCATCCATGTCTCATACACAAACACACTTGGCTAGGCAACAACCACTATGTTGGTAGTTCCCTGCATATTGCCCACAGATAGTAACCATGGTGTGATTGCAGTGGACTACAGAGGACATGGCACCCTGTCCCATCCCTACAATAGGCAAAGCATTGCATACAGTGGTCCTTTACTATGTTCCCCACTGGATGCCTGCAACAACTGTAGAGTCAGCAAATGTAACCCACAAAGGAAATACCATGCCTTATACACATGCCCTGTATGGACAGATGCCACTGACACAAGTGAATACCTGTATCATGCTGTCAATGTAGGTGCATGGTCAACCTGGCAGATTGATTCAGTGCCAACTGCACCCCCTCCCACCCCTAAAGGGCCCATCTCAATACTGAAAGATTGCCAGATTCTGGTAATAATGGCCACACAGGTAAAACCACACTCTCCAGAGCTAAGAAAACAGCATCCATGGGACCAGACAACATCCTGGGCTGTGTACTACATGAACTACAAAATGAACTGGCACCTCACCTACGTGCCATGTCTAATCATAGCCACACCTCAGGCTTCATGCCCACTGTGTGGTGCACAGCTACAGTTATCCCAGTCCACAAGGGGGATCCACCTTGGATCCTGGGAACTACAGCCCCAGCAGTATGACGTGCCTGATCTGCAAGGCCATGGAATGTATTATCATGGAACTTATAAACAAAGACATTGGCAACCTGCAAACACTGGACCCCACCCAGGTTGGGTTTGTGAAGGGCCGATCATGTCTCCTGAACCTGATTGACATCTTTGAATCAGTCTCCAGAGCTGTGGATGAGGGTAAGGTGGTTCACACAGCCTATATGGACCTCACCAAGGCCTTTGACACCATCCCCCAGTCTGGAATCATAGATAAATGTACTAAGCTGGCCATTAATCCCTACATCACCCGATGGATTGCCAACTACTGTACTAACAGATCGCACACTGTAAAAGTAGGTGACACCAAATCCAGCCCCAGACAAGTGACAGTTGGAGTACCTCAGGGTTCAGTCCTGGGACCTCTTGTTTGGCATCTACTGCTCTGAAGTACAGGCCAACACTAAGGGACTCTGGCTAACAAAGGTCACAGATGACTGCACACTGGGAGCCAATATTGAATCCCCACATGATGTGGATATTCTACAGAAGGGCCTTACAGAAAGAGATGCTTGGTGCCTGAGCCATGGCCTCAAGCTCAATGCCAAGAAATGTATAGTTATCCCCTTTGGGAAGGGACATGTACCTGTGAAGTACCACATAGGTGGCAGTACACTAAACACCTAAAGTGTGATAAGAGACTTAGGGACACAGGTGGACAGTGGTCTCACCTTTGATAACCACATCGCCACAACAGTCAGGAAATCCACCTATGTGGCACACCTCATCACTAAGGGCTTTACATCCAGGAAAAAGGAGGCCATTGTCCCACTGTAGTCATCTCTCAGTAGACCCAGTACAGACTACAATGGCCCATTTGGTATGTACCTCACAAGACATCTGCAACAACTAGAAAGGCTGCAGACATACCTCACTAAAAGAATCACAGGCCTAAACCAGATGCCCTATGCTGACCATCTGAAAATCATCCAGCTATACTCTGTCACATATTGTGTACTCAGAGGCGATCTCTGCTTAACATACAATGCCATGTCAAACCCAGAGCTGTTGGACATGCTACACTTAAAGAAATCCAAATCCCTCACAGCCACATGCTCCAGGGATCCAAACCTTGTCATCACAATGAACAATACATGCTGGAGGGATGTGTTCCTGACCCAGAGACTCCCCAGACTCTGGAATAGACTGCCCATACATGTCAAGCAGAGTGCCTCTTTGGCCCTCTTCAAAAGGAACCTTGACGATTGGATGGGAGATAGGAAATTGACCCCGGGGATCATGTCAGTTGCCCTGCTAGACAGGGGTCCAGGGAAGTAAATATTGTGGGAAGACATAGCCAGGGAATTGTCATGGCTAGGCATGTATAGGCCCTAGGGCCGATAGCCTAGTACCAACCTATGAACCTATGAACCTATGACCTACACTTTCCATTGCCCAACCTTGGCAAGCCTGCTGATGTCATTCACTTTGAAATACACCTTTGGGGAAGAAGTAGCCCAGTAAGCTCTGTGGTGCATGCTATAACTGTGTAATGCTGTAGTGTGATGTACTAGTTAGGTAGGAGTTCTAATCCCAGACATGGCAACTGTAAAACTTTGTGTGTGTGTTTGTCTGTGTAGGGATCAATGCTTTTGAGGCCATTCACAGTCACTACAACTTCCATTGCCCTACTTTGGCAAGCCTGCTGATGTCATTCACTTTGAAATACACCTTTGGGGAAAGAGTAGCCCAGTAAGCTCTGTGGTGCATGCTATAACTGCATAATGCTGTAGTGTGATTTACTAGTTAAGTAGGAGTTCTAATCCCAGACATGGCAACTGTGTGTGTGTGTGTGTGTGTGTGTGTGTGTGTGTGTGTGTGTGTGTGTGTGTGTTTGTCATTAGTATCCTGTGTGGAGGTAGCTGTGAGTGTGTAATAACAGGACTCATTGTGGAGTGGGTTTTGCAAATTTCTTATATGGTGGGCCTATTATATGTCACAATGTCCACCTTACAAGGATAACAGATGTCAAACAGCAAAGAGCCTGGGGTAGACAATCCATAACCCTTACATTGAAATCATGGATTGGGAACAATATAGGATACCCTTGTATTACCCAGAGTTAACTCTCCACCCATGTCTCATACACAAACACACTTGGCTAGGCAACAACCACTATGTTGGTAGTTCCCTGCATATTGCCCACAGATAGTAACCATGGTGTGATTGCAGTGGACTACAGAGGACATGGCACCCTGTCCCATCCCTACAATAGGCAAATCATTGCATACAGTGCTCCTTCACTATGTTCCCCACTGGATGCCTGCAACAACTGTAGAGTCAGCAAATGTAACCCACAAAGGACATACCATGCCTTATACACATGCCCTGTATGGACAGATGCCACTGACACCAGTGAATACCTGTATCATGCTGTCAATGTAGGTGCAGGGTCAACCTGGTTTCCATTGCCAGTTCTCACCACATGAGGTCAGGAATGGCACATCTGATGATAACAATCTGTCTACACAACATGCCCCAGACACCCCAGGTACACTTCCACATGTCACAGAACATGCATGTGGGATGTGTGCACATCCCAGACACCATCCATGTTATGGAATATAGAACACATACATGGCAAGCATTGCACAGCACTGGCCACCCACAATAGTAACCCAGATGAGTGGATGGTGAATACAATACCCACCTGTGTGGGCCAATCCAGACACTACACCCCTGAGCCACACTGCAGACCATTGTCATGTGGCCTGATGCCAAGGTATACCCTTTACCTAGCCTTGTACAGCCTTCTGGCACAGTCAACCACTACACACCTGTGAAGCAATGCACCCATGCATGTCAGTACTGGCAAACCTGTGTCTGTGTGTGTGTGTGTGTGTGTGTGTGTGTGTGTGTGTGTGTGTGTGTGTGTGTGTGTGGAGTATAATGATTTGGATGCCATTCACACTCACTACACCTCCCATTGGCCTACTGAAGCATGCCTTCTGATGTCAGACACCTTGACATACCCTTTGCCCATATATCAGCCTGATAACCTCTGTGGTGCATGTGATACCTGCGTATTACTGTAGTGTGGCAAACTAGTTAGTTAGGAAGTCTAATCCTGACCCTGCCAACTGTGATAATGTGTGTGAGTCCCTGAGAGAGTGTGGCTGTGTCATCCTTGACACCTGTTCTTGTGGACAGGCACATGTACTACACCTACCTTATCCCTCCTTTATCACTGTTGCTGATGTCACTCACCATCAAATATACCTTTGGACAGCTCCCCAACATGTAAGCTCTGTGGCATGCAATAACTGCATAGACATGTAATAGCAATACATAGTCAGGCAGGGGTTTGAAACCCTGTACTGGTAAGTGTGTGACACAAACATGCTTAGCTTTTACTCTCCTACCCCATCCCTGTCTTACTTTGTCTCTGTCTCTCTCGCTCCCTCTCTGGTGGATGTGGAGAAGTACACCTGCTTTGCTTAGGCAGCAGCTTGTGTTTTGTAAGTGATGCTCATGATCAGCTGATGGCCTGTGCATGAATTGCAGTCCCCCACTAGCTGATTGCATGTGGAACAGCTGTGGTAACATTCCCATAGCCAATTGCATGGAAACACACTCCTATAACTAGGAACATCATGTGGGTGTTGGCCCTTTTCATTCACTGTGAGCAGGACTTCATGTCGGTGTTTGGCAAACAGCATCACAGATGGTAGTGGGATATACCTCTAACAACATACACTGTGGAGACAGGCCAACAAACAGGAGGGGATGTTCCAGACATGACTACAGAATGTAAGTTTTGCTCTTCTGCATTTGGAGTAATGTTGGTTTAACAGGGTTTGTGTGGATATGGCTGGTCTACATGATTTAATACCTGTCATGACAGTGTTATGTGTTTGAGGAAACTCCCACCTGTAGGGTTATCTGCAGACTGGCCAGTGTTTGGAGTCTTATGTGTCTTGTGTTACTCACAGATTACCTATCTTAGAACTGCAGAAGCATAGTCTGAGGATTGCAGTCAGTACATGGTGACAGCCATGAGAGTTACTGACTTCATATCCCTCATAGGACATATGTCACAACAAACCCTGTTACAACAGTAAATGTATGAGGTTATCACAGCAACATGTCAATATTGGCCCTGTGTTTGTGCCTCCAGCCACAACTCTGTCAACCTTTGTACATATGTCATGCAGTAAGAGGTGCATATGTTCTGTACACCATTATTTATTGACATCATACCTGATAACAAGCCAGTG